>NC_134356.1:66252594-66467594 GCF_048569485.1 Anomaloglossus baeobatrachus
TTCTTGGTATATACTGTATGTCCCCCATCCTGGTATATATTTCTTTCATCCTGGTCTCATCCTGGTATATATGTCACCAATCCTGGGAAATATCTAACAGGATGGAGGATATATGTACCCCATCCTGGTATATATCCTCCATTCTGGTACAACCCCATATTGGGCTACTTCCTGCTATATATATGCCGTGTTCTGCCTCTAACTCATAAAAAAATTCTAGTTACCTTCCCTCCCTTCCCAAATTGTGCAGTGTCCTTCCTATGTAGCTAGTGCAGTGGCTGGCAGCTGACATTGTCGTACCTACTGTGGCAACCCCTACCATCACTGCCATACAATGCTAATGCCCAGCATGCCGATATCAGCTGTTAGCCTCTCATTGACTGTCGTCGTGTATGGATGTGCATGGACCTGGTGGGTTTGTGTGATGCAATACACAAGCTTATTGCTTGTGATATGGGGGTGGCACTGGACAGTAGTTGTGGGTGAGGAGCTCAGTCCTTCGGTGGTCCACGCACCGGCCACTTCCAAAGAGCAAAGGGAAAGAGATTGGTTGTGGTGATCCTGGCTGAGTGTGTAGTTTTTGTGTGTGCAAGCTATACCTGTGTTTAGACTTTTCTGCAGACCAGAATTCTTCCACTGGGGACAGATACCGATTTCTTTCTCAACAGTTTTTTACTTATTACGCAGAGTAATTCCAACACATCATTATTGCGGCCACAATACTTGAACAAGTCTTTTACAGTACACTCAACTTCAAGGCACATTTTTACTTTAGGCTGCTCCATCATTACTGATATTACTGTGGCTGTTTATCCGTCCTCCTCCTTACTGTTTGGCACAATAAAGTCATATAGTCCCACATGACCAGGTCTCATCCCACTCACAAAGACCCGTTCACTGTAATGGGGTTGACCACCATCGGACTCCGCTCATCTACTGTACTCCCCGTGCTGACCTGTTTACCCAGGTCTATGCCAAGCCTCCACTTCAGGACTATTACCGCTGGAGTCAGTCACTGACCAGGAAACCTGTGCAAGATTTGGTCTTGGCTTTGGTGCGACTTGGGAAAAGAGGTGACCCTCTACCCATCTTGGACTGAAGCCTTTCCCGTGTGCTCTGTTCCCAGTTTAACACTGAAGATCAGGTCACGGCTGCTACAGACAACCACTTACTTCAGCCTAAAGTATCTGTCCAGCTTGCACACTTCTACTTACTATACTACCCACTAGTACAGCCATCCATACTCTAACTAGTTCTGACTAAACACAGACGGAGTCAGGCTGTATCCTGCAGCTGGCTCCTCCTGCCTGTGGGCGACCCACAGAGATTAACTGTACTTCACCTATGCTGTACACTAGGGAGCAGTACCTAAACCGGCCACTAGATAGCCACACTTATGCTTTATGCATAAACACATTGCATACATGAACACGGTTCACATTATTGCAATTCAATAGAGTTTGGTGTCTACAGGGCAGGGGTACACGGGTCTAATCACCCTGCACATCCAACTGAAGTAGGAGCTGGAATTAGCAGGCTACCTCCACCGCCTGGGCCAGGTCACAGTTGGGACGTCTGTGACTGCAATCGTTACCCCCCCCTGCCATTAGGGGATCATACACATTGGATGGTTTGCTGGTCCTGCGTTAGGTAGAGTAACATACATGGTGCCATAGGCAAGAAATTTGCTGATATTTGGCACATTATGAAATAGGTATACTAGATATGCAGATATGAAATCAGACTTCAGTATGAGTCATTATTCTGCTTTGAATGTTGTAATACACCCAGGTTAGGTCAGAGCTGTAATACAGGAGCCCTAAAATGAATGAGAACCAATTTGTTAGGTTTGAAATTCACTTTTGGCCAATTTAGGAGAATGATAGGCTATTCAATCTGTCCTTTTTATTCTATGGAATGATGAAACTGTGAATTAGTAAATCAGGCTGAATAATTGACTATATCCCCCACTTCTCTGTGTAGCATCCAATCACATTAGGTCACTATTGATCCACAACCATCATACCAGGGTTACAACATGGACCTTCATTATTTTCATTCTCTATCAATTTCCCTTAAAAACTAGTCCTATTTTATAGCAGTCTAAATGGGAATCAAGACTGTTTGGTTTTAGGATCAGATACTTCACCAACCCAATAAGAACTAATGCATGTAAAGCATGAAAATCAATAATTTCCCATTCACTCTCATTAGACTCATTATAGTTAGATCTTCACTTAAACCACATGAGATTGCAAGAGGTCAGGTGTATATCGCTAGTGAAGATATATTTTCCAATGTAAAATGGGTCATTCATAGTGATGGGCGAGCACTAAAATGCTGGAATTATCGTTCCTCAATTTGCGCTGGTCAGACGCTCGAATAAGCTTGACGCAAGGTCTTTGCCCTCATACAGCCAGCCGTAAACACAACAAGTGAAAGGGAGGGCATTTTTTTTTGTCACACTACATCTGAGAACATTGCCATTCAGAGGAGATCATGCTGTCTTGGTGGTTAGCACTGCAGTCGTATAGTGCTGGGGTCCTGGGTTCAAATCCCACCAAGAACACCATCTCCAAGGAATGTGTATGTTCTCCCCATGCTTGCGTGAGTTTCCTCCTGTAGGGGAACTTAGATTGTGACGCCCAATGGGGTCAGTGTTGCTGATGTTTGTAGAGCGCAGTAGAATTAATGGCGCTATATGAGGGGCTGTTGATAAGTGTTTGGCTTTGTGATTTTTTTGTTTCTATGGTAATGAATGTTACATCCCATGAAAGCCTTAGGTGTCTAATATATGTTTTCAAAAATTTGTTTTTGTTGCTTATGGCAACAGTGTTCTACGCACGCGGGAAAACAAAATGGTGGAGTCTAATGCAATATTCACAGCAACTGAGAGCAGAGGAGTGATACAATTCTTGTTTCTGCAAGAAAGTCTGTAAAGGATATTCATGGTGATATGTCGCAGACATTGGGGGATCAATGCCCTTCATATTCCACAGGTAAGAACTGGGTTGCCAAATTTAAAACTGGCCACTTCATCATCAATGATGAGGAACATCATGAATGACCAAGAGTGGTTGTTGTTCCGGATGCTGGCAATAACCTCATACTGGAGAATGAACGAATTTCAGCTACCGCAATAGCAGACATCATGGGGATTTCCCGTAAACTTGTTTGTGTCATTATCCATGAACATTTGGACATGAGGACGCTATCTGCAAAGTGGGTCTTTCTTTTGACAACAGATCAGAGAAGCATGCAAGTGAAAACTTCCTGATCCATTTGTCAGCGTTTCCGGACTGATAACTTTCTGGATCGACTGGTCACTATGGATGAGATCTGCATTTATTTGTATGACCCTGAAAACAAGGAGCAGTCAAAAGAGTGGAGGCACAGTGGTTCTCCTCGTCCAAAGAAGTTCAGGGTGTAAAAATCAGCCACTAAGATAATGGCATCTGTGTTTTGGGAGAAGGAGGGTGTGCTGCTAGTGGACTACCTGCAAAAGGGTTCCACTATCAATGCAAGGTATTACATTGAACTTTTGAACCAATTGAAGGCAGCTCTGAAGGCCAAAAGGCATGGCAAGCTGTCCAAAGGAAACTTGTTCCTGCAAGACAATGCCTCTGCTCCCACTGTACAAGCGACTACGGAAAAACTGGGAGAGCTGGGCTTCCAGCTGGTTAACCACCCCCCTTATTCACCAGATCTAACTCCCTCAGACTATCATCTGTTTCCAAACCTGAAAAAACACCTCAAGAGTACCAAATTTCACACCATTTCTGATTCCATGGCTGCTACGAATGCCTGGTTTGAGGCACAACCAAAATCCTTCTTTTTGCAAAGCTTACAGAACTTGGAATACTGATGTAAGAAGTGTGTTGACATCAGTGCAGAGTATGTGGAATAAATGTAAAGTTTCATAATCCCATCTCGTTTCTTTCTGGGTAAAGCCAAAGACTTATCAGCAGCCCCTCGTATAAGTGACTAAATATTATTATAATTTAATGTTTGAGTTCTAACATGGTTTTATTATTCATTATTGTTTTATTTAGCTCCATTGGTGTCCTTCTGAAAATGATCCCTGGATTATCTGATTACTCTTCAGCTCTTCTAGGCCCCCTGGACTTAAACATAGCTATACCTGCTGTAAGGATGCAACCGATAATGTGGTAAATGGCTGGTATGTGTGGCAGAGGCGGAAATCCTCTGCGATCAGAACCCGGAATGTTTCTCTGGGACTTGTAGTTCCATGAGGATTGTTGTACACATTCAGGGCTGGGTTCATGGGATAATCAGAAGTAATGGGCAGGACTGACCATCCACATACCTCCCATATGTAGGTGTGTCTCATGGGATTTAATGGAGCTGTCGTTTGTCACATGATAGCTGTGAGTAGGTGGGAGCCATCATGCAGAAAGTACATGGTCAGGAGATCATGTGCATGATCAGACCGCAAAGGGCTCTGAGAGACCAGGGCGCTGCAGAGTCTACTGGGGCTCTGGACTGACAGCAGGTGCCATTGAACGGAGCTGGTCCAAGGACCTGGTTAGTGAGCCCAGTGAGAGAGTATCCCTGGAGGTCAAGCCTGGATGAAGGAAGACATAGAAACCTTCAAAGCGACTGACAAGTAACACCCTGAGAAAAAGGAAGTGGACTGGCTGATGCCAGAGAATGAACTATATGGACACTCGACAGTTGAAACCGGCAGTAACACATTGTTGTCCTGCGGGAGAGTGGCTGTGGTCCCGTTACACTGCGTGGTTTATGAGGATGTGAATAAATCACCTGGACTGTTTAAGTGACAAAGTGCTCGTGTATGTCTCGATCCCGCTGCCAGACGTGTGCCCCAATACGTTAGGGGCCCAGGTCAATACACTGCCTATACTATTTTTTATGTTCCCTCATGTCAGACCCTCAAAAACATCACATAGATGGCCAAAATGAGCCAAAAATCGGTGGTTTGACTAGTTTTTCTCAAATGTCTATGGGGATAAGGTATCTAAGTATCTAAAAAAAGTTAACCCCCTAAATAAATGCTGTACCCATATAAAATAATGGGTTCATTAAAAAAACAAAAATTCAATTTCTTACAAAAAAATAGGTAAAATGGACACAATATCCACCATAAAATAACAAGTTGCACAAAGATTTATCTGCTTCAATATGTGAAAAATCAAACCACAAACTAATTAGAATAGTGAAATGTTGAAATTTGCATGTGAATAGATATCTAGGGGGTTTTGCATTATCATTATCGTATCTCTTTAGTCAAAAGAGTAACGCTTTCTTGTTTTTTTTGCATTTTCCACCCCATGAGATGCCACATTCATTAGCCATATTGTTTGGGAACTGTAAGTGACTAATAAACTGATTGTTGTGTTGCATAGAAAATAATATATTAATTTGACATTTCACT
This sequence comes from Anomaloglossus baeobatrachus, assembly GCF_048569485.1. NCBI lineage: Eukaryota > Metazoa > Chordata > Amphibia > Anura > Aromobatidae > Anomaloglossus > Anomaloglossus baeobatrachus. The sequence continues at coordinate 66,258,011 of NC_134356.1, forward strand.
GAACACAAATAAAGAACTAATTTGACCTGGTTCTTTTCAGAGTTTCTGTACTTTTCCAATGACAAGACCACATGTATCACATGGTGTTTTTAAGGCAACATGTGATAAAGACGGACTATAGAGAGCATTTTTTTACATTTTCTTTTTACTGTAGCAGAAAATAATCAAGACCATGCATTATAGAAGTTTAAAATAATTGTATAGTGGATTATTACTCTTTAAACCCATGATTCTGAAACCCTTCTATAACAGTGACCCTTTCTGAATTACTTTCCTGATAACTAAAGTTTCATAAAAAAACATCCTAATCAATAATATTACTTTAAAAATAGTTTTAAATCTGAACAATCCTCTACCACTATTAGTCTGCCCTACATTTTCTCATTTAAAGGGAATTTGTCGTCAGGTTTGTGCTACCCAATTTGAGAACAGCATAATGTAGGGACAGAGCCTCTGATTCCAGTGATGTATTACTTACTCAAAAATCCTTGTTTTTTCTGCTGTAGATCTACCAGTTCTCTGAATGTTGAGCTCTCCATAACCCCACCACATCACTAATTGGCAGCTTTCTGTATACACTGTGCAGAAAGTAGCCAATCAGTGGTGGAGGTGGGGTTATTCAGAGCTCATTAATATGGAGGACTACATGTCAGCAGGTTTACTAGTCCTCTAGTGATAAAATCATAGTTTTATCAGCAGGATATTACCAAAACTACAGCAAGCAGCTCAATAAATGACAAATTGTTGGATTTAGGCTCCCTATCTCTATGTGAGGCCCGTTTCACACGTCAGTGAAAAACACTGACGTTCTTCACTGACGTGTAAAACACGCACATGTCCCTTCGTGTTCCGTGATTCACGGCACACGTGGGTTGTCCATGTGCAATCCGTGATCCCGTGATTGCATATGGACATTACTCACCTGCCTTCACTACTGCTGTCCATGGTGCTGATCTCCTTGGGTCTGCAGCGTCTGCCCACCGCTCTCAGCACCTACTTCCTGGTCGGCATTTCCTGCTCTCATGAATATTCATGAGCCAGGCAGAAACTGCCGAGAGCGGAGCAGGCACAGCGAATCGCAGGCAAGGTAAGTTGAAAATTTTGAATATTTAATATGTCCGTGATTTTCTTGTACGTGTGTCACTGATCACACACGGATCACACCATAGTGTGGTCCGTTGGTCATCAGTGATGCCAGAAAAAAACTGACATGTCTCCGTGCAGAATCATGGCCAAGGGTGCACGCTGCACGGAGACACGTTCAGTGAAAAATCACTGATGTGTGAGCAGACCCATTGATTATAATGGGTCTGCATATGTCCATGATTCTGGTACGGTTTAAAAAAAGCACAAACGTACCAGAATCACTGACGTGTTAAAGGGGCCTTATGGAGCTCTGATATGTTTCGCTATAGTAGCAAACTTTCCAAGGGGCAGTCTACCGAAACCTACGTTGGGGCATACCCCGCTACCCGCACCTCTTTTACTATCAGTGGTAATGCAGATACACGTCTGTGAGACTTACTGTATTTTGTGGTACTCATAGCCACACACTTGTTGCATTGATCTATACAGCCTTCATTATAGTAGCAGCGTTTTCCAAGGGGTAGTCTACTGAAATGTACGTTGGGACATACCCCTCTACCGCCTTCTCTTTTTCTATCTATCAGAGGTAATGCAGATAAACTTCTGTGAGACTTAAGGGTGCTTTACACGCTGCAACATCGCTAACGATATATCGTCGGGGTCACGTCGTTAGTGACGCACATCCGGCGCCGTTAGCGACATTGCAGCGTGTGACACCAATGAGCAACGATCAACGAGCACAAAAACGTGAAAAATCGTTGCTCGTTGACACGTCATTAATTTCCTTAATATTGTTGCTGCTGCAGGTACGATGTTGTTCGTCGTTCCTGCAGCATCACATATCGCTATGTGTGACACCGCAGGAACGACGAACATCTGCTTACCTGCGTCCACCGGCAATGAGGAAGGAAGGAGGTGGGCGAGATGTTCCAGCTGCTCATCTCTGCCCCTCCTCTGCTATTGAACGGCCGCTTAGTGACGTCACTGTGACGCCACACGAACCGCCCCCTTAGAAAGGAGGCAGATCACCGGCCAGAGTGATGTCGCAGGGAAGGTAAGTCCATGTGATGGGTGTTAGCGATGTTGTGCACCACGGGCAGCGATTTGCCCTTGTCGCAAAACCGATGGGGGCGATATCAGTACCGATATCGCAGCGTGTAAAGTACCCTTTACTGTATTTTGTGGTATTCATATCCATACACTTGTTGCATTTATCTATACAGCCTACACACTAATCATCTTCCCCCTTATTTGGGATTCAATATTTGATTTGGGACTTTAATAGTAATATTTTATTACATATTGATTATTATATGTCCCATATTAATTGGGCAGTAATGAATTTGTGCTGGGTCACTACTCTGTATATTTGATGGAGTAGGGGTAGATGTACACTTTTCAGCTTATAATTAATGCCAAGATGTTATTATGTACCCCTGCATCTTTGTATCCATCCTCTCCTCTTTTCCTTTGGCATATTACTGTGCTATTTTTTTCATGTAATCTTTATGTATTTTATTCGCACCAATAAATATTTTTTCATACAGTACTGACCAAAAGTTTGGACACACCTCCTCATCTCTAGAACAACTGTTAAGAGGAGACTTTGTAAAGCAGGCCTTCATGGTAAAATAGCTGCTAGGAAACCACTGCTAAATACAGGCAACAAGCAGAAGAGACTTGTTTGGGCTAAATAACACAAGGAATGGACATTAGACCAGTGGAAATCTGTGCTTTGGTCTGATGAGTCCAAATTTGAGATCTTTGGATCCAACCACCGTGTCTTTGTAGAAAAGGTGAACGGATGGACTCTATATGCCTTGTTCCCACCGTGAAACATGGAGGAGGAGGTGTGATGGTGTTGGGGTGCTTTGTTGGTGACACTGTTGGGGATTTATTCAAAATTGAAGGCATACAGAACCAGCATGCCTACCACAGCATCTTGCAGCGGCATGCTATTCCATCCGGTTTGCGTTTAGTTGGACCATCTTTTTTTTTTTAACAGGACAATGACCCCAAACACACCTCCAGGCTGTGTAAGAGCTATTTGACTAAGAAGGAGAGTGATGGGGTGCTACGACAGATGACCTGGTCTCCACAGTCACCAGACCTGAACCCAATCGAGATGGTTTGGGGTGAGCTGGACTGCAGAGTGAAGGCAAAGGGCCAACAAGTGCTAAGCATCTCTGGGAACGCCTTCAAGACTGTTGGAAAACCATTTCCGGTGACTACCTCTTGAAGCTCATCAAGAGAATGCAAAGAGTGTGCAAAGTAGTAATGAAAGCAAAAGGTGGCTACTTTGAAGAACCTAGAATATAAGACATATTTTCAGTTGTTTCACACTTTTTTATGTATTTCATTCCACATGTGGTAATTCATAGTTTTGATGCCTTCAATGTGAATCTACAATTTTCATAGTCCTGAAAATAAAGAAAACTCTTTGAATGAGAAGGTGTGTCCAAACTTTTGGTCTGTACTGTATATTCTTGAACTTTTTTCCTCTCTACTCATTTATTTTCTGTTGGTACTACTACTTCCTGTTCTCCTGTGTTATCTTTATTTGACATTTGTACTTGACCTAGGGAACATAATTTTATGTAGCCCTAGTTCCTAATATAATGTAATGACCTTATCTTTTTTTGTTCATAATATATAACACCCATCCTGGGCCCCTTCCTGATTTTATATGTCCCCCATTCTGTACTCCTTCCAGAGTTATATGTCCCCCCTTCTGGGCCCTTTTCAGGTATATATATGTCTCCCAACCTGAGCCCCTTCCAAATATATATGTTCCCATCCTGGGACCCTTCCAAATAAATATGTCCCCTATCCTGGATCCCATCTACATATATGTGTTCCCCATCCTGGGCCCCTTTGAGATATATATGTCCCCTATCCTGGGCCCTTTCCAGATATATATGTCCCCCATCCTGGTATCTATAAGTCCTTCATCCTGGGTCCCTTCCAAGTAGATATGTCCTTTATCCTGGGCCCCTTCCTGGTATATATGTCCCATCATTCTGGATCTCTTGCAGATATATATGTCCCCAATCCTGGCCCCCTTCCAAGTATATATGCCCCCTCATCCTGGGTCTCTTCCAGATATATATGTTTCTAATCCTGGGCCCCTTCCAGGTATATATGACCCCTTATCCTGGGTCTCTTCCAGATATATATGTTCCTAATCCTGGGCCCCTTCCAGGTATGAATGACCCCTTATCCTGGGTCTCTTCCAGATATAGATGTTCCTAATCCTGGGCCCCTACCAGGTATAAATGCCCTTAATTCTGGGGCCCTTCCAGATATATATGTCCTTCCTCCTGGGCCTCTTCCTGGTATATATGCTCCCCAACCTGGGCCTTTTCCTGGTATATACGAGGTTTACTTAATTTTTTTTTTTAACTTCATTTTGAGATTGTTGGAGTTTGTTTTTTTTTAAATGATAAGTTGCCAGAAAACCTCTTAATTCTAGCATATTTGACCCCCTAAAGCTCCAGAGAAATACTACTACATTGAGATAAGTTATGTATATATTGCTTACAGAATATGGGAAAAAATTAACTTAACAGTTAAAGGCCGTCAGTCTGAACCTGAATCAGGGAGATCATAGTCTGACATTTTACTGTCTAATTTTTAAATCTAGCAGACAATCTTAAATATTTGTTAGGTATCGGTTCTAAAATGTTCTGTATTTTGGAGAGTTGGTGATGACTCAGGCTAAACGTCTGGGATCAGTTCATTCTTTCGGTATAACCTTCCACTGAGTTACTTGCCATAAACTCCAATCCTGTTCTTCAGGTTACGTCTGTCAATATAATAAACAGAGATTAATACCTGGGTGGCTATTTAGACAGAGATTCAGTAAACAAAACATATTCCGGATATTATGTAAAACAAATAAGTGAAACCAGCATGGCTTATAATCTGTCCACATCAGGGGTGTGCCATGCACTGCCCATTAATTGCTTCATTACTTAATTTCACTTTCATGATTTTTATGTCCCATTTACATTTAATGACCTACACACATTACAGAAAAATAATTTGCAAGTGCAATAAATTCTAATGGAATAATATTACAAATGTAAGAAGAAAAACACAAGGAGGTGCGTTGTCGACTACTTGGCAACCCATTTCCAATTTTCCTAATGTGCCTAGTTAAACAAAAACACACTATACTTCCCTCCCGACCACTTCTTCTCTCCTAATGCTGGTTCTTCTGGCATTCCTGTGAGACAGATTGTTCCGACTGTTGAAGCACTCACATAATATAAACATTGTCACAAGATCGCTGAATAACAGAGTGGAACAGCGGTCCCGATCTGGGAGGTTACGTATGCTGTTTTTATTTTATTTTACTACCGTGTTTCCCTGAAAATAAGACTTACCCCCGAAAATAAGCCAGGATTTTTTGGCCTTTTTGGAGTAAGCCTAAAATATAAGCCCTAGTGCAAAAATAAGCCCTAGCTGCAGATCATCATACTTACATAGGGCTTTCGCTGCCCTTTCAGGATTTCAAACTTTTATTGGTGTACGTTTCCCGTTGTGTTGCTGTAAGCCACAAAGTTTGTAGTCACATGCTGGCTAGTTAATGAAATGAATATTCACCTCTCTTCCAGCCCAAAATCATGCCCACCCCTCTGCCAGCATCAGTGATTGGAATTTCTGTTAATAAAAAAATGAATATTCACCTCTCTTCCATCCCATAATCATGCCCATCCCTTTGCCAGCATCAGTGATTGGAATTTCTGTTTTTAAAAAAATGAATATTCACCTCTCTTCCATCCCATAATCATGCCCACTCCTCTGCTAGCATCAGTGATTGGAATTTCTGTTAATGAAAAAATGAATATTCACCTCCTTCTGTACACACCTCTCTGCTGCCATCAGTGATTCATTCAGACTTCAGTATTACTGCTTGATGGTCGCAGTGCAGTGCTCAGACTGGCCGGTGGCTCTCCTCAACTGAGCGAGAAAGCTACATAGAAATACAGAGTAATACGCTCAGGTCAGAATACCTGCTGGCCAGTGCGAGCATTGCGCAGGGATCCTCTGGCAGTGATACAACAGTCTGAGTGAATTGATGACAAAGGTGTAGGTGGAGAAGAAGGTGAATATTCATTTTTTCATAAACACAAGTTCCAATGACTGATGTTGGCAGAGGGGTGGGCGGGGGAAGAGGGTGAATATTCATTTTTTCATAAACCTAAGTTTCAATGACTGATGTTGGCAGAGGGGTTGGTGGGGGAAGAGGGTGAATATTCATTTTTTTCATTACCATAAGTTCCAGTGACTGACACCAGCAAAGGGTTGGACTGGATTATAGGCAGGGGAAGGGGTAAATATTCATTTTTCATAAACTGGTGACCAAATAACTGTCACCAACACAAAATATAATATAATAATATGAGACATCCCATGAAAATAAGCCCTAGTGCATTTTTTGACAGCCAAAAATAATATAAGACACTGTCTTATTTTTGGGGAAACACAGGTAGGCACATTAGGGACATTGCTGAACAACCCCTTTAAAGTATCATTATCTTGCTTTATACTTCTATTCACACCAAAAAAGAGGAAAAATAGTATAATGCCTTCTATATGTTTCTTTACAGTGGGCCTCTTTATAGCAAATACAGTTTGCTACATTTTCTTACAAACTAGAAAAAAACAGTATATAGATGCATACCAGAAAGACAGAGGTCAATAGGACACAATTTCATCTCTTGTGAATAGATGCTTATGAAAATACTAGCGAATATGTATGACTTTTCATGCATTTATGTAAAATGTAGTTCACAAATACAGTGTGTTTTTGACCTTTTAAAACCAGGTACTACCTAGTCAAATATATTACATAGCAAATTACCGCTTATATTATACTACACCTACTAAATGCTCAATAGGGTGATTAAGTGTGGAAAAAAAATGTAAACCTTACTCTGGATAATGGTTATGTTATTCCAGCACCAATCAGCATCTTCCCCAACTGCAGATGACTTTCTGTGTTCTCGAGCACGTTAGGTTATGACAACCCAATGAACACTTTTTGAGCTCACGCTCATAGACCCTTTAAGGCCAGCTCAGTCAGTTCCACACTTCCTGAGTATTCAGGTAGTAAGTCCATCCTGCCACCAAATTTTGACATCCTTTCTGTGCCACTAGACACAGATATCCTATTAGTGTAGTCTCCACCAAACACAGCTCTGCATGCCTGCACTCTCAGCTCTATTATACCAACGTGCTTGACTGCCAACACAGCCCAGCTATCCGATGGGGCTGTTCACACGCTCAACTTTCCAATATTTAAGGGAATCTGTCAGCAGGTATTTGTATATAAGCTGAAGCCAACATGCTGTAAGGGTTAAGACAGAAAGTTAAGGCATGTCTGTATTGTCACAGCCCGATCTTTTGTTTATTTGCTATGTTTATTTTAGCAGCTGGACCCTTATGTTTTCTGTGGCTAGAGGGCTCGTGCCATGTTATCCGGTATGCCCTCTCCTCTGCTTGACACCTCACAGTCAATGTACAATCTATATTGGGAGCTTGATGTGGGCAAGGGCAACACCTTTGGCTCAGCTACATGATTAAAGCTAAAAATTGTGATTGTGTCCGAACAGCTGCTGCTAAAAATTTCAATAAATAAAATGCAAATTTTACTGAACCCTTCCCCACAAAAAGTATATCAAGCTGATCAGCTCCTCTTGCTCTATAACATCCTGCCTATAGATCAGATGCCATTTTCAAAAGGACATGTTTTGTTTAATGCCGACCTGTTGCCCCCTCCCCTAATTCCTCCCCACCAAATCAATCACAATCCTAATTAGTTACCATGGACATCTATCACCAAAAGAAAGGCCTCATCAACACTCTCTCATCAATGACAAAAGTTAAAGAGCTCATTAGTTTTAAGTTGCCTACACAACGATCAACCCAAAAACAGTCTTCAACTAGTTATAAAAAATAGAACATAAACATGACGACCCAGGTGACCACCTATTCAGTCTAAATGTTCAGCCATGCTGCTGTCATGTACTCTTTCCTGGATCTTCTGGTTCAAGGCTTTTCTGAATCACCTTGAGTTGTAGAAAAAAATCTAGATCTTTTCTGGTGCTGCTTCAAAGGACTCTCGAAGAAAAACTTTTGCATCAACGAGTCATTTTGTGTATGCCTATTATGAACAACTTTTCAGACCCTAATTTAGTCATTGTCAGATTCCCAAATCTTTTGAGGAACCAGTAGAAAAATGTTTATTAGTCTGTACTGCAAGAGATAGAGAATCTCCAATCCATAGACATGTAAACAGAGTGGCTTATTTCAACGTGTTTCGACGTGAAACCCAACTTCTTCATTAGCAAAAACCACCAAATTATTATTCTTATTATGTAATTTTTCCTAATCTTTCCAGCAGAGTTTTCAGGGCCAATCTGATATTCTTAAGAAAGGTTTTTTTTTTTTTTTAACATACAATGAATGTTTACAGAAAGATTTGTACTTACGATGTTCTCTTGGCCATTGTTGGCATCTCTGCAGAATTTCAGAATTCTTTTATACTTCTTAATTGTGACTCTCCTATTTGTTATTTTCACTGTATCTTCTACAATTCCCTTTGATTCCTTTGTTTTTAGACATTTTTCTCCTTTTCATCTCAGAATTCCACCTTAGTGTTCACATGGTTTCATCTGAAATTGATTTGTGACGTTTCTTTGAAGACAAAAGGTAAGTAGTATCGTGGAAATCTTATGGTTTATTGTTGCTTTAATCTTCTTTTGAAGTTTTCACATTAAAAGGTCCATGAACTCCACAACTTTAATAAACTTATATAGTGTTATTCATTTTCACAGCTTTTTAAAAAATGACCCATCGAAATGGGCAATTTGGGTAACAGGAATGTGTACTGAAATTTTAATATTTTACTTAATTCCTCAGCACTTTACCGATAGCTTCATTACTGATGGGGCAAGTGTGCTCGGCACTACTTGTTACACGATTGAGCATTGGGGTACTTGGGTACTCACGGAGCTCGGTTGAGTATCGTGGGTGCTCGGATATTTCATCCACGAAACAATGGCCACAATGCACAAGCTTGCTTCACGCCATGATATGGGCAGGCACCTAAGGGAGAGCCATTTGCAGACTCTGAATGACTCTCCCGAGGAATAAAACAATGTTCTCGGACGTATTGTGAGTAAAAAAATAAAAACCTGCCCTTCCTCCCTCCGGTAGTGCCCTGATTATGGCTGGCTGTATGTGGGCAGAGACCCAAACAAGCCAATAATTGACTTTCCATAATGTTTGTTACTCACGTAGAGCTCATCCAAGAATTTGTCCTGCTCAAATCGAGCTACAAACATTCGAGCATTTTAGTGCTCAACCATCACTAGTCATCATGGCTGCCTCCAAGGGGTTTATAATCTGAATTCCTTATCAGTATGTCTTTGAAAAGTGAGTAGAAACAGGAGTACCCGGTGGAAACTCAACAAAATACGGGGGGAACATGCAAACTCCTCACAGATGTTGTGCTTGGAGAAATGTAAATTCAAAACTCCACCTTGCCAAATATAGGGGTTGTACAGTTGAAGAATTGATAGGGAATTATGACCAAAAATTGAAGGTACTCTGTTCATACTTATCTCAAGCTTACAAAGAGTGTTCTTGTTCTGGAGGACCTCTCCCGTCTTGTATTATGCAGAAAGTCTATTGATTTTATAGGCACTGCATAATGCATAATTCCACCACTAGTGGTGCTGCAGAATAATCAAATGCTTACTGCCAAGTTTCTCTTAAAATAATCTTGTCTGCCAATATATTTCTAGACTTTTAGTGCAGGAGAGGGATGGAATTAGGATAGGCTCCCATCAAAGAAAGGTCACCTTGGCGCAGTTGATGGATGCACAAGAATTGGCCAATTATTGAGCTAAGAACCTTCATTTTTCTAAATATATTCTATATAGCATTATTGCAGTATAAGTTTCTTTTGTTCTATGTTTGCATATGTCTTGGAACTTACAGAGTGCTGCTGTCATGGGTGTGTCATGCTTGACAGACAGTCCTGTGGTGTCTGGCCATAGAAGGTCACAGCGTTTGGCTACACAATCTGCTCTCTAACTTTCCCTTTTTCCCTCTTTGTGGTTTATCCCTTTCTCTTTAGGACCCTGTGGATTTCCTTGTCTTTCAGTTGTTAATCATCGGAACTTCCCTTTTGTTTTTAAATACTCTAATTTCCCCTTGTTCTTTGCTCACGACAGTCTTATAAACCTACCCTAGCCCTGGATGCAAGCATCAGCTTGTTTCTATCTAATGAAACTTTGTGGTTCGTTGCTGCATCTCTACCTGAGTCTTCCTGGAGATAAGTTGTTTATGTGCTTTTCCCTGTCTCTATTCCTCGTGTGTTCTTTAGTACTTCATGGGGTTGACTAAAGGCCACTTTACACACAGCGACATTGCTAGCGATGTCGCTGGTGAAAGCACCCACCCACGTCGGTTGTGCGTCACGGGCAAATTGCTGCCCGTGGCGCACAACATCGTTAGTCCCTGTCACACATACTTATCTGCCTAGCGACGTCGCTAAGGGGGAGGTTCGTTCGGCGTCACAGCGGCATCACTAAGAGGCCGCCCAGTAGATCCGGAGGGGCAGAGATGAGCAGTCGAACATCCCACCCACCTCCTTCCTTCCTCATTGGTGGCGTCCGCAGGTACGATGTTGTTCCTCATTCCTGCGGTGTCACACATAGCGATGTGTGCTGCCGCAGGAACCATGACCAACCTGTGTCCTGCAACAGCAACAATATTTGAGAATAGAACGACGTGTCAACGATCAACGATATGGTGAGTAATTTTGATCGTTAGCGGTCGTTCGTGCGTTTCACACGCAACGACGTTGCTAACGAGGCCGGATGTGCGTCACGAATTCCGTGACCCCAACGACATCTCGTTAGCGATGTCGTTGCGTGTAAAGCCCCCTTAAGCGCCCATCCCATCCATTCCCTACCTAGGGTCCAGTTCTAGGGACAGTGAGGGTAAGGTATACTGCTCGGCGCATACGAACGGAACCTATTTAAGGTGGTCTCGGGAACCAGTGGCCAACGGAAGGTTTGGTCAGGGGTCTCCTCTATCCCTAGGCACAGGGTTTCCCTTCATTGTCACAGTATGCATTGTACTTCCCCATACCTAGGCTGACAACTGCTGTGTCCTTATGTTTGTGTTTCCCTTATAATATACCTGATCGTTGGGATTCCTGGTAATTTATGATCTGATTATTGTTAAGACATCTGTCTGAGCAGAGACATGTCAAAGCGGATGACTCCTTTACTTCATTTTTTCTTTTTTATGGAGATGGAACATTTAAATGTGACCAACTGATAGGAAAGATAAGACTTTCTCATAGCAATTATCTCAGCTAGGTCTTGGAAATTGACTTTGCAATCTGAATTATTATTTTGTGAAAAAGAGGTCTCACATTTTGCAATTTTTAACAGTTTACTTTACACTCTTTTTATTCCCAAGAGATCTTCCATTTTCGAATTCCCAAGATTTAGCCTTTTTTTCAGGTGAAACAATTTTTTTCAGCCAAAAAATACAGCATTAGCAGAGTTGAAAAAAAAAAAATAATTGCCTAAGCAGTTTGAGGTGTAACAGTGTTTTCATCTGACTTCTTGGGCCTTTGAGAATGTATTCAAGTCTCTATCCTGTAATACCTTGCATTAACACAGTACAAAAGTAGGATTAAAGGGAACACACTTCTAAAAATACGAACGGTAAAAGAAATGGCTTAAATGAAGTTTACCTGGACTAGAACTTCGTCTTTGTGATCTATTGATAACAGTAAAGTCGCTGGAGTATAGAGGTCACAGATCAGCCATTTTCTAAAGCTTTTGATAATGGCACGCTTTACTGATTGCTGTCTATTGAAAAAGTTACAGCTCTTTAAATACAAGGTTATTAAAAATGTAAAGTTGTAAAAAGCTAAAGAAACTTAAATTCTTGCAGTAAAGAATATTTCCAAAAAGAAACAGGAGAAAAAACAAAAAAACATAGAATTTTTCACATTTTTGTGCAATTTACTGCATTGCGTATCAAATCTATTCAGCAATATATTTTCCTGTCTGGGAATAAAAGATCAATTCATGGGAAGAATGTGGAAAAAGCTTCTACAGGCCCTGGGAAAAAACATAAATAATGTAGATATTTCCATTGACAGATGTAATCTTAGATCCCAAGTGCTGACCATTAAAGAATTATACCTCCAAAACCTCCTTAGCATTTTGTGAAATAGGATTTTATACTGAAAAATAACAAAAAAAAATTACAAGTGAAGTTGACAAATAATGTAACAAAATACATAATATAGTTATACATATATGTCCTAAATAGTCAGTACTCAGCATAAATCATGTGTTTCCCCTAAAATAAGACACTGTCTTATATAATTTTTTTCCACAAAAAATGCGCCAGGGCTTATTTTCGGGATCGGGCTTATTTGGGGGAAAACACGGGTTGGGGTAACTTTAATCCCCAAAAAAGGTCGACCCCCGTCCCCCCCAGGAGAATCATACTTACCAGATACCGGACATTTGCGTCACTCATAGATCCTCCACGTGCGTTCCCTGCAGGTCCTTGTCTTCTCCACAGTGGTCCTCTCCTGCTTACGGCTGGCCATCCAGCACTCACACACACAAGCATCAAACACACACTCACATACACATTCAGTGATACTGCACTGCTTCCGGCAGACACGAGGACCTGGAACACTGTGAATTTGAGGACCGGCAGTGGAATGCATCGAGGACCTGCGGCATTCTAGTACAGGTCCTCCCACTACAGTTTCTTGTGTTCCACAGCATTGTAGATCACCGGAGCAGTATGGTATCACGATATGTGTGTGAGTGTGTTCCACCGCAGCTCCTCAATGCGTTCAACCACAGGTCCTTGATACATTCCAACGCAGGTCCTCAATGCGTTATACTGCAGATTCTCAATGCGTTCCATAGCATTCCGTTCTGGTGAGTATGATTGTGGGGTCTCTCTTCTTTCTTTTGGGGGTGTCTACTTTCTTTAATGAAGTGTCCTGCAATATTCTTTAACTTTTTAACTAGCTGCATGGACATTTTATTATTGAACCACAACTAGTGGGCTTATTTTCGAGTAGAGTTTATATTTAAATATTACTCCAAAAAGGCCAAAAATTCCTGGTAGGGCTTATTTTTGGGGTAGGGCCTATTTTTGGGGAAACATGACAGTACACCTTCAATAGCTTTGTCAGAAAACCTTTAGATTTCTTTCAGAATCAGCATTTTCTATAAGATACCATACTACAAAATACTCTACAAATTTGGGTCATTGATTGTAGACAAGATTTGTTAGTTTGGAAACCTGAAAAAGTAATTTCCCTAACAAAATAATTCAAGACCATGATGCAAAAATGAGTGCACACCAATTAAAGTCTATGCAGCAAAGCTAAAGTTTAGATTACAAAATTCTAATTAACAAGTATTCAATTACAGGTAAATCTAATTTTTTAATTAAACAGGTGTTCAGCAGACAGCTGACTATAAATGGGCATTAGTTAACAAAGAAAACCTCAAGCATTTCATTTCATGTTGTCAGCAATGGCACCACATGGAAGAGAAATGTCACATAATCTGAAAAAGAAAATAATTTCTTTACAGAAAAAAGATGAAGACTAGCAAAGTTTTAATTCTTCATGCTTAGAACACTTGGTGCTGTCCTTAAAAATCATAGAGGTCATACAAAATTCTAGCTGTAGTAGTTTTTGATGTGGGATGTATTCATTAGAGCATCAACTAATTTGAGTAAAACTGAAGATTTTGTAATGAAAGTTAATATTATTATTAGCCTTACTTTTATGTTATGGGTCAAAAAATGTTCTATGAACCTCAGTGTTATCAAAAGTTTGAAAATTGTTCTTGTGATCAGTTAGATATTGATTCAAGTCTTAATTTTCAAAGAGTGTACTCATTTATGCTGAACACTTTACATCTGATTAATTTGATTTTAGTTTTTTTAAAGTCCAAAAAGGAATTTGTTAAGTACTCTAAGCGAAAATGGTACATCGTATAAGGTCTAATGCAAGCCTTCAAGGGGGGAACATGACAGGCTGCAAATGACACAGGGATTCTTTTCTGGGGGTACACATCAATGCTCCGTTACAGACAGATCCATTGCATTTTACAGTTCTTCAGAGCCGTTTGTAGTGTTTGAATGCCTCGCACTGGGGGTAAAAATAGCATTATTGGATGTACTGTGTACAAAAAATGAAAAGAAAAAAATCCAGCCTCCCTCCCTCGGAAGTGTTCTGTTTAAGTCTGACTGAATGTAGCGGGAGAGCTGACCTGCCCAACCAATGACTTCCAATAAAGTTCAGGTCAAGTCTGGGTACGGAACTGAAATTGTAAAATTCAGCTAAAGCTGTAGAACCCGAACTTCTAGTTGGTCCACTCATATCTACAAATAATGGGTAACATAAAGGAACTGGAGATTAGCGAACCCAAGGTTCGGAGTTCGTACCAAATGCAGACTTTTAAAAAAAAAACAGAGCTTGAGTGCTTTGCGTATGCAAACCACTCACGTGACCATTGCTGTGCTCAAGTAATCTCAGTACTCAGCCCAGTTTGAGATTTGAATGGCTCACACTGGGGGTAACAAGAGCATCATCAGATGTAGTGTGAACCAAACAATAAAATTTTAGAAACCTTGCCCACCTTCCTCAGCAAGTGATCTGTTTATGGCTGACTGTATGTGGGCAGAGACCTGAACTGTCCAATTAGCGACTTTCTTTGGAGTTCAGGTCAAGTCCGGGTCCCAAACCAAACTAATCTAAGATCCGACTGATCCCACCGAACCGAACGTCCACGGGTTCGCTCTTTTCTAATAGGAGCCTGACAAACCCTAAATTAAGTCCAAATTTCCAGAAAAAATTATAATGCAGCAGTGTGCACAATTTATATTTTTATAAGGATAGGGCTAGCGGTCGAATTTAGACACAACACCTGTTGCATGGCCAAAGTCCTCAGTGTGTTGCTGGATTGTTTTGCTATGCCAGAAGTACTGTGATCTCGATATGCAAGTCTCAAATCCTTTTAGGTCTTGCTTATTGAGGTCATAGTACCTTCACTTGTATTGAGTTGCGAACTATGACCACGCAACAGGTGTAAAGGCCAATCGCCATCCATGTGACCATGGCCTTATGGCCGCTTTACACGCTGCAATATCGTTACCTATATCGCTAGCGTGCGTGCCCGCCCCCATCAGTTATGTGTCACGGGCAAATCGCTGCCCGTGGTGCACAACATCGCTAGGAACTGTCACACTACTTACCTGCCTAGCGACGTCGCTGTGACCGGCGAACCACCTCCTTTCTAAGGGGGCGGTTAGTTCGGCGTCATAGCGACGTCACTAAATGGCGGCCAAATAGAAGCGGAGGGGCGCAGGTGAGCAGGACGAACATGCCGCCCACCTCCTTCCTTCCTCATTGCGTGCGGCCGCAGGTAAGGAGATGTTCGTCGTTCCTGCGGTGTCACACATAGCGATGTGTGCTGCCGCAGGAACGACAAACAACATCATACCTGCAGCAGCAACGATATTTGGGAATAGAGCAGTGTGTCAACGAGCAACGATATGGTAAGTATTATCGCTCGTTAACGGTTGCTCCTGTGTGTCACACGCAACAACGTCGCTAAAGAGGCCGGATGTGCGTCACGAATTCCGTGACCCCAACAACATCTCTTTAGCGATGTTGTTGCGTGTAAAGCCGCCTTTAATCCCTTTCATCCTGATTTTCAGCAAGGAGAAGTGGTCCATACTGTGCCCTAGATTTCCAGTAGAGAAACCAGACTTATCGAATATATGGTGACTCTTCAGCATTGGCTCCCACACTGAAGAAGAAAACCTACTAGACAGCATAGACACCGGCCGCTCTATGCTGCTATTAACAACAAAGTAGCCTATGAAAGTGATTTAGAAAAATGATTATTACACACGTCTGCCCTATAATCATTTTTCTATTAGTGAAAGTACACTTTAAAGGTTGTTTTTTATCTGAGAAAACAAAAATAGACACTTAAACCCCGATTCATCATACTTTTTGTGCCTTTCCATAAGTAAAAGCATTTCTATTTTTGCACTATATTCATTATGGTTGGCTTTCATACAATTTTGCCTCTATTTTTTTTTAGTACTTCTTATATTTTTATGTTCGCTTGACAATGTTGCCGCAGCTTTCACTATCCAGATATTTTCAGCTAATATTCTTTTTGCAACTTTTTGAAATCTGGTAAAATGTTTGCACAAGGACACTCCAGTGCTGGGTTATAGTACAAAATCTGTTTTGTGTATTTGAACATTGGTGTGCCATATTTTAAAGCTTCTTGAAAGGATCTTGCAAGATTTTGCTCCAAAAAGGTGCAAATAAAGCAAAAGATTACATTTCAAGTCACACAAAAAATTCATCAAACATCATATGAAATTATAATGAACTTGGCTCAAAGTCCACCAGCAAAAACTGAAAGTCAAGTCAGAAAAATACATTTGAGGAATTGGGGCCTTAAAATACATGGACATCTTTCTTATGGAAATGAAGATATTTTTACTTATTAGGACTACCTTTAGTTAACTAAGGTATACAAACCTTTATTCCTTCATTTATTTTAAGATCCTCGTGTCAGATTTAGCGCTTGTGAGGATCTTTGTACTAGCTTCAACTTTTTCCCTGCTGTTTTCTCTAAAGCCCGCTACACACGCTTCAATATATCTCACAATCCGTCGTTGGGGTCAAGTTGTAAGTGACGCACATCCGGCATTGTTTGTGAGGTATCTGCGTGTGACATCTACGTGCGATCAGGATTGAACGCAAAACCGTTGATCGCAAACACATCGTATCATTCTCTAGAATTGAGCGTTTTGTTGCACGAACCTAGTGAATTGTAACGTGTGACATCCCTCATACGATTTTGGTGTTTGATGCTATGTGCGCAGGTGTGCGCTCTGCACCGCAGCTTAAAAAAGGTCCGCTTCAGAGTGCAGCTGAAAAGCTGCATTCTGAAGCGCCTCACAATGTCTGTAATTCACTAATCTCTGTCAGTCGGTCACTATCTCTGTCCCTCACTCTCTGTCCATGTCAGTCTATCCCCCTCTCTCATATACTCACCGATCCCCGATCCCCGGCTCTGCACGGCGTTCACACTGCTCCGGCGGCTTTTACTGTTTTGAAAAAGCCGGCCGCCCATTAAACAATCTCGTATTCCCTGCTTTCCCCGCCCACCGGCGCCTATGATTGGTTACAGTGAGACACGCCCCCACGCTGAGTGACAGGTGTCACACTGCACCCAATCACAGCAGCCGGTGGGCGTGTCTATACTGTGTAGTGAAATAAATAATTAAATAATTAAAAAAAACGGCGTGTGGTCCTCCCCCAATTTTAAAACCAGCCAGATAAAGCCATACGGCTGAAGGCTGGTATTCTCAGGATGGGGAGCTCCACGTTATGGGGAGCCCCCCAGCCTAACAATATCAGCCAACAGCCGCCCAGAATTGCCGCATACATTATATGCGACAGTTCTGGGACTGTACCCGGCTCTTCCCGATTTGCCCTGGTGCGTTGGCAAATCGGGGTAATAAGGAGTTATTGGCAGCCCATAGCTGCCAATAAGTCCTAGATTAATCATGTCAGGCGTCTATGAGACACCTTCCATGATTAATCTGTAAATTACAGTAAATAAACACACACACCCGAAAAAAATCCTTTATTAGAAATAAAAAACACAAACATATACCCTGGTTAACCACTTTAATCAGCCCCAAAAAGCCCTCCATGTCCGGCGTAATCCAGGATGCTCCAGCGTCGCATCCAGCGCTGCTGCATGGAGGTGACCGGAGCTGCAGAATACACAGCCGCTCCGGTCACCTCCACGCAGGTAATGAAGACAGCCGTGCGATCAGCTGAGCTGTCACTGAGGTTACCCGCGGCCACCGCTGCATCCACCGCTGGATCCAGTGACAGCGGGTAACCTCAGTGACAGCTCAGCTGATCACGCGGCTCTCTTCATTAGCTGTGTGGAGGTGACCGGAGCGGCTGTGTATTCTGCAGCTCCGGTCACCTCCATGCAGCACAGCTGGAAGCGACGCAGGAGCATCCTGGATTACGCCGGACATGGAGGGCTTTTTGGGGCTGATTAAAGTGGTGAACCAGGGTATATGTTTGTGTTTTTTATTTCTAATAAAGGATTTTTTTCGGGTGTGTGTGTTTATTTACTGTAATTTACAGATTAATCATGGAAGGTGTCTCATAGACGCCTGACATGATTAATCTAGGATTTAGTGGCAGCTATGGGCTGCCAATAACTCCTTATTACCCCGATTTGCCAACGCACCAGGGCAAATCGGGAAGAGCCGGGTACAGTCCCAGAACTGTCGCATCTAATGTATGCGGCAATTCTGGGCGGCTGCTGACTGATATTGTTAGGCTGGGGGGCTCCCCATAACGTGGAGCTCCCCATCCTGAGAATACCAGCCTTCAGCCGTATGGCTTTATCTGGCTGGTATTAAAATTGGGGGGGACCGCACGCCGTTTTTTTTATTTATTTAATTATTTATTTCACTACACAGTATAGACACGCCCACCGGCTGCTGTGATTGGGTGCAGAGTGACACCTGTCACTCAGCGTGGGGGCGTGTCTCACTGTAACCAATCATAGGCGCCGGTGGGCGGGGAAAGCAGGGAATACGAGATTGTTTAATGGGCGGACGGCTTTTTCAAAACAGTAAAAGCCGCCGGAGCAGTGTGAACGCCGTGCATTGCCGGGGATTGGTGAGTATGAGAGAGGGCTGCTAACTTCAGTCACTTAGGAGATTAGCGGTCACCGGTGAGCCCTTCACAGGTGACCGCTAATCAGGACGCGACACAGACAGAGCCGCAGCATGACCGTGAAGTCGGGTGAAGTTCACCCGAGTTCATTCTGACAGTGCGGCTCTGTCTGTGTCTGCTGTCATCTGCCATTCAGCTCTGCTACATGGCTGTCTGTGTCTGCTGTTAGCGGCCATGTAGCAGAGCTGAACGGCAGATGACATAGTAAAAACGCATCCCTATACATTACACACGCTTGGCAAGTCAATAAATAAAAAAAAAAAAGGTGCCCAATGCATACGTCACAGAACACATGATCTAAAGGATCGCACACAAAATTGATCAATTTAACATAGACTACTAACGCACGTGTGACAGCAAATGACCGACCTACGTGCAATCTCATAAGATCCCGTATGCAACCTGGGCGTGTCACATCGCAAATGCGATTGTACAACTAATTGCAACGTGTAAAGTGGGCTTAACACTGAAAGGAGGGGAAGGAGCAGAGACAAGTTTCACAAATGGATAACGGGAGATGAAGGGTTAAAAATCCACGCTTACAATGGACAAGATGCACAGGATGTGAAGAGGCCATATAAGTATAATTCAAGTAGTTTATTAGGTCTACGTGAGATTCGACAGCTCTGATCATAGTTGTCATGATTACCTGATAACTGTGAATTGCTGTACTTTTCTGCTATTCAAAGTCGTCGGAGCTGCGTTTGGGGAACGTGGACTACAACAGAGCTTCGTGGGAACATTTTTTATAATAATTTGGTGAACGAGGGATAGTGTGAAGGAGTCTTTATTCAAAGAAACTATTTTTTCTTGTGTGTGGTTTATTTTTTCAGATTAATGGGTTAGCAGTGGGGGGGTGTGAGAGACACCTCTCCATTACTAACCCCTAGGCTTGATGCGAGCTGACATTACACAGCTGACATCATTACCCCTTTTGTCACCACACGAGAGCAATTATGAAAATCCAGACAATGAGTCAGAACTGGCATGTCTAATGGATGCACCAATTTTAGGGCAGCTGCGGGCTGGCTTTTTTAGGCTGGGAAGGGGCCAATATCCATGGACCTTCCCAGCCCGATAATACCAGCCACCAGCTGTCTGCTTTACCTTGACAAATTATCAAAAATAAGGGGTATCCCACACCATTTTTTTTAATTATTTATTTATTTATTAGGTTAGACAAGGTTAACACTCTTTAATGCCACATGAAAGGCACTAATGGGTGCAAGTGTACAATATACAATGTACTGCAATAGCAATCAATTAAACACTGTCCATATGCCTGCTCTAATCAAAGCTCTCACTCCTAGATTAACTCACCCCAAAACTGCTTCCAGAAGAATGAGCAAAGCATCCCCCCCCCGGGTCTCATATAAGACCTGATGACACAATGCAGCCGGCCAATCACAGTAATGCCAGTAGCCAACATGGATATGGCATTACCGTGTATGGCAGGCAATCCCTACATATTGATTGGCTGTCTAACAGCTGCAAAACATGCAGGGCAGGGACTCGAGTATGGTGCCCATGTACCCGCGATACTCGATTGAGTAACTATTGTACCCAAGCACCGCCATGCTTGATCAAGTACTGAGCAGTGCCAAGCACGCATGCTCATCACTAATGGTCAGAGTTTTTTTAAATTCTTGTTTGCTAAATTTTGAATTGCAGTGAATAAATTTGCACAAATCGCAACAAACCTTGTAATTGTTGGGAAAATACCTGTGGGTAAGAGAAGAAAAAGAGAGAGGACCTTATTGACCCTAAAACTTTGACTTTAGGAAGAGAGAAAAAGATAAAAGACCCCATTGACCATAAGAACTTTCACACAATGACGTTATCCCATTCTCTTGTTCATCATATAACCACAGAAAAGACTGGACAAAAAAAGGATTGAATAAAAAATAACAAAAGTCCAAAATAATGAAAACTACATAAAAAAAAATCTACATGTATATATTCAAGCAGCCAGGTAAGTCATACCTAATCATCTGAGCAGTGCCCATGGCTGCGTACTGCACAGCCGCCCCCATTCAAATCAATAGGGGCGGACGTGCAGTACTCAGCCGCGGCCACTATTCTATTGATGGTGCTGTGCTC
Organism: Anomaloglossus baeobatrachus; assembly: GCF_048569485.1. Classification (NCBI taxonomy): domain Eukaryota; kingdom Metazoa; phylum Chordata; class Amphibia; order Anura; family Aromobatidae; genus Anomaloglossus; species Anomaloglossus baeobatrachus. Next base: position 66,279,078 of record NC_134356.1, read on the forward strand.
CGCGGCTCCGCAAATGAGTAGTCATGGCTGGTGGTGGCACTACAAATAGCTGATAGGCGGGGGTACCGGGTGTCGCACTCCCACCGATCAGACATTAGGATTGGTGTCATGGATGTGTCACGGGTGACAAACAGTCATGTGGTTTCTGGCAATAGAAAGTCACAGTATTTGGCTGTGCAAAATGCTCCCTGACTTTCTGTTATTCCTGCTGTTAGCATTCCTTGCACTAGGTAGCTTTCCTGCTGGGTTTTCAGCTCTTCCCATTTAGGACTTAGTGGAGCCCTCTTTCTGTCCAGCTGCTTATTATCAGTATTCTCTTTGTGCTTAAATACTCCCATCTTCACTGGACTGGTGCTGGTGATATTATTCAGTTCATTCAAGCTCTGGTTGCAAGCAGATGGCTTGTAATCAGCTGTGATATTGTTGCTCTTACTTTGCTGAATTTCTACCTGAGTCATCGGTGGATAAGTAGTTCATGTTTTACCTTGTGTATCCTCCTTGTGTCTTTTTTAGTGTTTAGTGGGGTTGATGAAGAGCTCATTCCACCCGTTTCCTAATTAGGGCTCAGCACTAGGGATACCTAGTATCCGACTGCGGAACCTATCTAGGATGGTGAGGGACCCCAGGTCCAGCACTAGGGATACCTAGGGTCAGGTATTCGGCTCGGCACATAGGTGCGGAACCTATCTAGGGTGGTGAGGGACTCCAGGCCCAGCCCTAGGCATACCTAGGGTCAGTTATTCGGCTCGGCACATATATGTGGAACCTATCTAGGTTGGTGAGGGACTCCAGGCCTAGCACTAGGGATTCCTAGAGTCATGTATCTCGCTCGGCTCATAGATGTGGAACCTATCTAGGGTGGTGAGGGATCCCAGGGACCAGCAATAGGTTCGTTCAGGGGTCACCATCTCCCCCTTCCCTAGACACAGGGTTTCCCTTTCTCCGTTCGCTTTGTATGTCCCCGTACCTAGTGTGACATCAGGTCATCAATCTTAAAATCCCAGACAGCCCCTTTAAACCAAATAAATCGATCATCCACAAGACGTGTACATGTAATCCATCACCAGCTGGAAGATAAAGATTAGCAGCTACTGATATCTTTCCTCTCCTAACGATAACGATATAGGAGCTTGTCTTGTTTGTACAATAGGTGGAACATATGGGTTTTATTTGCCTGCATTCAATAATTACATTTTATTTAGATTACCCCTACTCGTCAAATATGCCGTAATAGAAATGATATTGCTCCAGTCTCACCCCACGTATTGAGATACACAGCAGAAGATTTCAGCATTTCTTGGCTCCTCTTTCAGGCACACAGCTACAAAACACAATTTGGTAATCAGTAAAGTCCCGGCAACTAAATGCATTGATCTCCATGTTTTGTTCATGATCCCCCCAGAGATTAATAGATAACAGACTGACCTCAATGTATTACACTGGAAGAACAATCTCCATGATCATCACATCTCCATCTGCCGGAATGTGCCCTGAATGCACAACCAGATGAAGGCTTTATACTTCAACACTTACTTCACTTTTTCTTTTTTCTTCCGATGAAGACTATGGACAGCGACATGTAAATCCTCCCAAAAACTCCACTCACTATCGGCAATAAATTATGGAATATAGCTCACACATTTAACCTCTTCATCACCACGTGACTTTACGTTTTTGAGCGTTCCTCACCCCTCCATTCCAAGAGACTTAACAAAATTAAATTTACCATCCACATAGCTAAAGGAGGGTTCATATTATTACACGATAAGTTATAGTTATATATAGTATATATATATATAGTTGTGAAATACTCCATTCATTTTACTATATAATGTACAAGAAAAGGGGGAGGGAAAATTCTAAGTGTAGTGAAACTGGAAAAAAAATGCTACATCGGTTTCTTGGTGTTCATCGTGCGGTAAAATGATCTGATGAATAAATTTCCACAAATTTCAATTTTGGAAAACTTGTAATGGCTCAGAAAATCAATAGGAGAAGAGGAGAGAAAGAGAGGTCCTGCTGACCAAAGGATCTTACACTCTACAGGAGGGAGAGGACCTCACTGACCGTAAGAGCTTATACTCTACCGGAGAAAGAGTGGACCCTGCTGATCATAAGAGCTTACACTCCACAGCAGGGGTGGGGAACCTCTGGCCTTTTATCCGGCCCCCAGGCAGATTACCGGGGGCGGCAGTGCGGGGGCCGCTGGCCCTTTTAATCAAAACATGCGCTGCTTGTGAAAACCAATGGGCTCTCCCACTGTCCAGTGTCAGCGTGTTTGGCCGCTCTCTGCATTCTGTGTGGTGTGCCTGCCCATCTGCCCTCCGAGCAGTGTGCCCACCCCTCTGCCCTCCAAGCGGTGTGCCCGCCTTTCTGCCCCTGAAGCGGTGTGCCCACCCCTCTGCCCTCCGAGTGGTGTGCCTACCCCTCTGCCCTCTGGAGCCGTGTGCCCGCCCCTCTGCCTTCCGGCGCTGAGTGTCAGGCACCTGCTCTCCAAAGTTATGTGTCCGGCGCCTGCCCTCTGTGCGGTCTGTGGCCCTTTCAGTGCTTTGTGACCTTCCAGTTCTGTGTACCACGCCCCAGAGTTGTGTGCGATGCTCAGTGCTGTGTCCCCCCCTCCATCCATGCTGTGTATCACCCCAGGTTTGTGTCCCCCCAGTAATTTCAGGGCCCTGCAAGTGCTGTGTGCAGCCCCCCCAGTGCTGTGCAGCCCCCCCCATGCCCTGTGCCCTCCTAATGTTGTGTATCACACCCAGTGTTGTGTTCCGCCAGTGAAAAATGTATGTGCCCCTTATAGTTCAGTCTGTGCTCCCAGTCCTCCCTGTGATATCTGTGCCTCCCTAGTGATGTCTGTGCCCCCCAGTGATGTCTGTGCCCCAGACCCTCTTGTGATGTCTGTGCCCCCAGCCACTCTTGTGATGACTGTGCCCCGAGCCACTCTTGTGATGGCTGTGCCCCATCCCCTATTGTGATGGCTGTGCCCCCATCCCCTATTGTGATGGCTGTGCCCCCAGCCCCTCTTGTGATGTCTGTGCCCTCAGCCCCTCTTGTGATGTCTGTGCCCCCAGCCCCACTTGCATTGTGTATGTCCCCCCAGCACCTCTTGCACTGTATATGCCCCTTCAGCGTCTCTTGTGTTTGCCTCCAGCATCTCCTGTGATGTGTATGCCCCAGCGTTTCCTGTGACTTATACATCAGATTGGAGATGCTAGGGGCATATACATCATTGGAGGGGCTGGGGGCATTTACATTACAGGAGGGTCTGGGGGCATTTACATTACAGGAGGGGCTGGGGGTATTTACATCACAGGAGGGGCTGGGGTCATTTACATCACAGGAGTGGCTGTGGGCATTTATATCACAGGAAGGGCTGGGGGCATATATATGTCCCTAGCCTCTCATGTGATGTATGTGCCCCCGGTGTCTCCTGTCATGTATATTCAGCAGACCCAGCGTCTCCTATCTGATGTATATATGTCAGTCCCAGTGTCTCCTATGTGATGTATATGCCCCCAGGATCTCCAGTGATGTATGTGCCTTCAGCATCTCCTGTGATGTATATACAGCAGTCCCAGTTTTCCTATGTGATGTGTGTGCCTCCAGCATCTCCTGGGATGTATATACAGCATATGTTATGTGATGTATATAATTTACCAATCTTATTATCACAAGGAGTTGACTCTGCTCCAGACCAAAACAAACCTGAAAAAGCTGCTGTGAGAAAAAACATAATTAGTATCATCAAACATCACAGCCGCACCACAGAGAAGCAGCTCCGGCCACCACAGTAAGGGTGAGTTAATTAATTGTTTGACCAAATATAGCAGGTTTTTTTCACATTGATAATTTTGTGCGACCCCCGAAGGTTGGTAGAAATTTCCAAATGGCCCCCGGCTGAAAAAAGGTTCCCCACCCCTGCTCTACAGGAAAGAGAGGACACTGCTGACCATAAGAGCTTACACTCTACAGGAGAGAGAGAGAACACTGCTGACCATGAGATCTTACACTCTACAGGAGAGAGAGTGGACCCTGCTGACTATAAGAGCTTACACTCTACAGAAGAGGGAGAGAGAGGACCCCCCTGATAATACTGTAAGAGCTTACACTCTACAGGAAAGAGAGGACACTGCTGACCATAAGAGCTTACACAGTACAGGAGAGAGAGAACCTCACTGACCATAAAAGCTTACACTCTACAGGAGAGAGAGTACTCCATTGACCATAAGACCTTACACTCTACAGGAGAGAGAGTACTCCATTGACCATAAGAGCTTACACTCTACAGGAGAGAGATGATGCCACTGATCATAAGAGCTTATACTCTACAGGAGAGAGTACTCCATTGACCATAAGAGCTTACACTCTACAGGAGAGGACCCCTCTGACCATAAGAGCTTACACTCTACAGGAGAGAGAGGACCCCACTGACCATAAGAGCTTATACTCTACAAGTATAGCTTACACGCTACAGGATTGAGAGGATCTTACAGAGATAGCAGATGACAGTTGGTGCTTATAAAATTTTATGGAGAAATGTAACTGACATTTCGGGGGGACTGGCAGTAGAATGTCTGTTTCTGCTTCAAGCTCCTCCCCTTCCTTTCTGTTAAGAATTTAATAAACACCAACTGCCATCTTTATCTCAGTAAGGCTGGGGCCACACGAGGATTACTGCGATCCCATCGCATGACACTCGGCTCACGCTGGCAGTACAGCAGAGCCGAGTGTCATGCGAGTGTCCCTGCTACTGACTTCCATTCGTGTGAGCGGACCTCAGCTGCGGGGGGTGGACTGGCGCTGAGGAGGGGAGGGAGGGATTTAAATAGTGAAAATAAAATTGAGATATGTGTCAGAAAAAAAATCTTTTTGTCACCAATAGTACATTTTTCAATTGATGAAGCTGTAGGAGCCTGTTTTTCATATAATTAGCTGATGTTTTAATTGAATAACATTTTGGGGAACTTCAGCATTTGCCATATAGGTTAAATAATGTTATATTTTGATAGAATGGAATTTAACGGATTTGGCAATTACAAATATGTATTTTTTATATTTTTAACCCAATGGCTCAGCGTAACAGAATAGCAGCTATGGGGGTGTTCATCAGGCCCCTGGCTGTTATGAAAGTCCATTGGTGCACTGCAATTTTGTCACAAGGGTGTTGGATTTGGAAACAACTCACCACCTGGCACACTATCAGAAACCATGCACCACCCAGAGAGAGCGCTCCCTAAATGCCACTCTCAGAGGATAACAGTGGCAACTAAAAAGCAGCAATAAGAGCTAGCTCTAGTCGCAGATGTCAGAAGTGGATAAAAGCCACAGAACTGATACTAAGGTAAGTTCCTGGGTTCGATCCATAAAAATGAAGATTCAGCAGACATTTTTTTGCCTCTTTCTGGGGTACGTGGTTAAAAGGCAAACACAAAAAAAAATTATACTCATCAAGCCCCTTACTTATGTCTTATGAAAAAAGAAAAGATAGCCAGCTTACTGTAGATGATTGCTCCAGTGTCAGAGTCTTAATAATCAGAGCAGCACAGCACGGGGAGAACATACAACACATGGAAGCAGTAGAAAAATAGAAACAGAAGTCCAGCGAGCAGGTAATTTTAAGTTAAAAACTTGGATATCCTTTATTCTACTTGAAAAATAAAAGCAGGAGTAATTAGGCACTCCGGAGTCTATAAAGGCATCAGCCCATAGGCTGTCTGTAAAATGAGACGCATTTCGGCATTAAGCCTTCTTCAAAGTCATAATAATTAATTACTCCTGCTTTTATTTGTCAACTAGAATAAAGGATATACGGGTTTTTAACTCAAAATTAGCTGCTCGATGGACTTCTGTTTTTCTCTTACATCTTAGTGCCACTGCTCTCCGCCGTCTTCCTCTGCCTTGCTTGTTCCCTCTGGCTTGCTTGTTCCCTCTAGCTCGCTTATTACCTATGGCTCGCCTATTACCACTGGCTTGCTTGTTACCTTTGACTCACTTGTTCCTTCTGGCTCACTTGTTACCTCTGGCTCAATTGTTACCTTTGGCTTTCTTATTACCTCTGACTTGCTTGTTACCTCTGGCACGCTTGTTCCCCCTGGCTCTTCTGTTACCTCTGGAATCGTTTGTTCCCTCTGGCTTGCTTGTTCCCTTTGGTTTGCTCGTTTCCTCTGGCTTGCTTGTTACATTTTGCTCCCTTGTTTCCTCTGTCTCCCTTGTTATTTCTGGCTCATTAGTTCCCTCTGGCTCACTTGTTCCCACTGGTTTACTTGTTACCTCTGGCTAACTTGTTACCTCCGGCACGCTTTTTCCCTTTGGTTCTCGTTACCTCTGGCTCACTTATTTCCTGTGGCTTGCTTGTTCCCTCTAGTTCTCTTGTTACTTTTGGCTCACCTATTCACTCTGGCTCGCTTGTTGCCTCTGGCTCACTGGTTGCCTCTGGCTTGCTTGTTACCTCTGGCTCTCTTGTTCCCTCTGGCTCGCTTGTTACCTCTGGCTGACTTGTTACCTCTGGTTCTCTTGTTACCTCTGGTTCACTTGTTACCTCTGGCTCGCTTGTTCCCTCTGGTTCTCTTGTTACTTCTGGTTCTCTTGTCACCTCTGGCTCGCTTGTTCCCTCTGGCTCGCTTGTTACCTCTGGCTCACTCGTTCCCTCTGGTTCTCTTGTTACCTCTGGCTCGCTTGTTCCCATTGGTTCTCTTGTTACCTCTGGCTTACTTGTTCCCTCTGGTTCTCTTGTTACCTCTGGTTCTCTTGTCACCTCTGGCTCGCTTGTTCCCTCTGGCTCGCTTGTTACCTCTGGCTCGCTTGTTCCCTCTGGCTCGCTTGTTACCTCTGGCTCACTCGTTCCCTCTGGTTCTCTTGTTACCTCTGGCTCACTTGTTCCCGCTGGTTCTCTTGTTACCTCTGGCTTACTTGTTCCCTCTGGTTCTCTTGTCACCTCTGGCTCGCTTGTTCCCTCTGGCTCGCTTGTTACCTCTGGCTCACTCGTTCCCTTTGGTTCTCTTGTTACCTCTGGCTCGCTTGTTCCCTCTGGTTCTCTTGTTACCTCTGGCTTACTTGTTCCCTCTGGTTCTCTTGTTACCTCTGGTTCTCTTGTCACCTCTGGCTCGCTTGTTCCCTCTGGCTCGCTTGTTACCGCTGGCTCACTCGTTCCCTCTGGTTCTCTTGTTATCTCTGGCTCACTTGTTCCCGCTGGTTCTCTTGTTACCTCTGGCTCACTTGTTCCCTCTGGTTCTCTTGTTCCCTCTGGTTCTCTTGTTACCTCTGGCTCACTTGTTCCCTCTGGTTCTCTTGTTACCTCTGGCTCACTTGTTCCCTCTGGTTCTCTTGTTACCTCTGGCTCACTTGTTCCTTCTGGCTTGCTTGGTTATCTTTGCCACTAATCTTCTCTTATGTCTCCAGTCATCTCTACTTTCATGCCTCCAGAGTTGACCTAAAGTAGTGTCAATGTGGCGCCCCTGACCTGGTCAGGCACCACTGAGTACTGCACCCATGCTGGGACAGTACTTACAGGTAATCCTAAGGGCCAGAACGAGGTGTGTACGCACAGACACATAGCAACCAGTTCCCCCACACCATTAGATGGGACCCTGGGGTAGTCTCCGGAGGGGACTAGCCTTCAATTCTTATCAATGGGTGTAGTGGAGGGGCTGGGAGTTAAAGTGCAGAGGCTGTCAGGAAAGGAGTGGAGTGAGCCAGTCTGTTAGTGGTGAGCGGCGGTTGCTAGGAGACGCGCGCGGCCACTAGTCAGACCCTGCGCGGTGTAGTGACAGTTGGCGGGGGAGAACGGTTACCAGTCAGTCAGTCAGAAAGACAGAGAGAGAGTTAGTCAAGTATGGGGACTACCGGTGACTAGGCACGGGGAACAGGTTCCTAGAGTAGACGTTCATTTATTGATCTACTAAACCTACCGGTGAGGAGACTAGAGGTACCTCACCAACCATCTAGAGTCCGAGCCTCAGCAGCAACGCAGGGACCCATAAGGAGACAGAGCTTGAAGCAATCTCACCTGGTCCACGCTGCCGGCAAATGGGCCAAAAAGGGAGAAAAGGCAGTAGCGACTACCTGAATAGACCCCACGGTACTTCAAGTCAGGGGTTATCCGAACAACGAAGTGCTAGGAAGGCGAGTTAATGGTTACCCTCAGATCGGCCTGAAGGACCTCCTGGTTCTCACCTGGTTTATCACAGTATCGCCTGGGTTACCTCACCATAACAACAGCAGTGCGTAAAAATGAGTTGAAAGACTTTCTGAACTGAGACTGAATTATTCTGGGACCTGTTGTTCTACACACATGAGCCCCTGGGGCCAGCCTCACTCACGGGAGGCCACACCATCCGACTGCAGACTCCATCAGCCCCAGACGCTCGTTAAATTTGCAGTGGTGGTCACCCATATCCCTGACCGCAAACTATGAGTGGCGTCACGACACATATATACAAAAATCGACCTACCTGTTGCCTTATATAAAGAAGCCCTGTGGCGTTCCTGAAGAGGAGCAAGATCCCTGGGGCGGCACGGCTTCACATCATCATGTCACGTGCCAACACAAATTTTATCGTGGAGTGAGACCTGGTGAACGCCTGATATGTCGAAGAGTGAAAAACACTGAAGTCAGAAGAGAACACGTAGAGGCAGAAGAAGGAAGCGAGCCAGAAGAGGACTGGTCAGTGATCTGCGGCGCCAGGACAGATGAGGGACAAAATAAGTAGAATGTTTTTAACTTTTTAGCTCCTCAGGAAAGCCCTTAGAGTATAATAAATGGATTTTAGCAGCAATTCAGCCCACATGAAATAATTTTGACGCAAATTGAATTTCCCGGCCAAACTCAAGCTAATGTGTTGAATTGTATTTCACCAGATTTGCTCATCTCTCACTTACATAGTTACATTTTTCCAAATTGGTTAGCTGCAAATGGCCGAACGCAGGAGCTCCAAGGCTGACAATAACATTTTTTATATGTTTCCACAAATAATTATTTAATAGGAAATTTGAGGAAGAAAAATATTATATTGACATTAGCTCTAGAACATTAAATATGTGGCTATTCAGCAGAAGAAACAAATGCATTTTACTGCTATACATCAAGTACAATAAAATAATATATCATTTTCAACCTAAGGGTGAATGCACCTTGAAAAGAACTTACCATATGAAAGAAGATTTTTCAAGCTTTTTAAATTTAAGCTCTTGAAAGGTAACCATGGCAACCAGTAACTTAAAGGAATTTTTCCAGTCTTCTGAAGAATGCAGGGCGGATTCGACAGTAGGTCCATATCTGAGACACAAACACACTTAATACCTGACATTTTAAAATCGCCTAATAATTATGATGCCATGTGGTAAGTTTAATTCCTGATAAAAGTACATGCAATAAAAGGCCAATCAGCTTAAAAAGTGTCCGTAGTTTTCATTTCTAGTTCATAATTCAATAGTACATATGAAAATAAGAAACTTTGTAATATATCTTATTAGATAAATTGGCTTCGTTCTACTCCTGGGTTGATCTATTACTCTCAATTCATGGGTAAAAGCTGTAAAAATCAGTGAATACAGATTTTCAGACTACTGAAATAAGAGATGACAGTTGGTGCTTATAAGATTCTATGGAGAGGAGGGAAAGGCTGGAGGCAGACAGATATGCTGCTTAAAATTTTCTTTAAATGACAGTTGTGCTTAAAATTTTAGAGTAATCATGAAAAAAAGTAATATAAAAATAAATACCAAAAATTTTCCATCACGCTAGTGGGACGCCCTATACCCCAGGGGTCACAGGTAATAACATCTACCACATACACACACACCCCCATCCCCTGTGAGGTCACACACATTTCACCCGAAAGGGAGACCTGATGCCTCCCTCAGGGCGAGTAGAGCACACCAGGTGGGCGGAGTCAGGTGGAAAGACACGCCACCGAGGAGACTACTGTCCTGGGGCAGGAAGTTCAAACAGAGTTTAGTTTTGGAGTTGACAGTGAATGGTAGAGGAGCAGCTGTCAGGGATCCGGGTAGGAGCCTGGGCCCCTTAGAGAACGTCAGGCAGGCAGACGGTGGTGGCCATCTGCAGGAGTACCGGTACAGCAACCGGCGGAACCGTACGGACCAGGCCTGGGTTGGAGCCCACCGGTCCCGAACCGGGGAGTCAACTGTGTACTGGAGCACCAACAGGAGGGTACTCAGACCCAGTCCTAGCTTAGAAGCCACTGAGTATAGGCAAATTGACTGATTGTTGTCCAGACCTCACGGGTTCATCCACATCCAAAGTCCCGAAAGAAGGCAAAAGCCCACCGAGACCGGGTGAGTGCCACCACCAAGGGCCAAACACCAGGGCCAGCGCCTGCGGGCAACCGAGGGCTCCTCTGACAGCTCAACGCCGGGGAGCAGGCTACCACTGCTTAGGCAGGGGGGCCGAAACTCAAACATCCAGAGGTGCATGGGAAAAGGGGCCACCATCAACCCCACAGTGGACATCAGCAGCCGGCTGTGGGGACCGACCACTACCGAACTTTGGTTTACCAGTGACTCTGAGTGTGAATCAATCGTGAGTTCACCAGTGCCATCCGGGCACGACGCTACACCGCGGCACGGCGAGCTGCACCCTGAGGACATCACCCCTTCCAGTCCCCCACCGGGGCCCCGGGACACACCGCCCCTACCCACTGAGGGGCCAACATCTCAGCTGCGGCCGCAACACAGATCCCGGACGAGCCCGCCATCACTTCAGCCGCAGCGGTGGTGCATCCCCCGTCACCACGACCCGTGGGTGGCGTCACGACCCGTTACAAAACCACCACCCCCCACCACCTTCCCTTAACAAGAGCAACGTGGCCCCCGGTCCGGAGGCGCTCGTGCCACCGAGAACCCGAGCCCGGACATCGAGCGGCTCGGCCTGAGCAAGCGGAGGAAGCAGCCGGACCCCTCTCAGGGCGGTACACGTATACGCCTTCTGGCGTCACGAACAGGATTCGGACAGTCCACTTACCTGTGGAAAGTTTCCATCAGCGGTGTCCAGCCGAAAAAGTTGAAGTCCTGCTATCTTGGCGCGAAAGTCTCCCGCTCGAGTCATCTTCCCCGAGCAATGAAGGCGCGAAAAGTGAGTCCCCGCCCCCGAAGGAGGAGTGCTAAGAGAAAACCAAGGGGGAGGTGGGCGAGAAGGCTGCCTGATGTAACCGAGCAGATAAAAGGGCAGGGACTCCAGGACCCTGCATCCGTTCCGTTCCTGGACCCACACTGTGCAGCATGGCGACTCCCGTCCCGTGTCCCGATACCCTGGAGCCCGCGCAAGGAACCCGGCCACGCAGAGCCCGTTTCCGGAGGGGACCCGTTACCGGACGGCACCTGAACCAGCGGGTGATGCCAAAGGCCCCGGAAGTGGCTGCGCCCAGAGGTACCCAGGCTCCAGCAACCCGCTCGGCCAAGATGGCCCCGAAGGCAAAACAAGCCGCTCCAGGGTTGCGGGCCTCGGCTGAGGTTCCGCGGGGAGGCAGCTGCAGGGTAGCAGAGCCGGCCGCAACACAGCGGCGCTTCCCTCCGAGGGTGTCGATAGTGGTCAACACTGGGGAGCGCCGGCTGGGCCAGATCCCCACTGATGCAGACCCCGGGCATGTAAACCCACCGTATTGGGAGCTGCAGCCCAGCCAGTTGTGCTGGGAGATTGTGGCCAGAGAAAGAAAGAGAGAGGAGGTGCTGGCCCATACCATTGAGGGGAAGGAGCACCTAAGGAGCGCTGGTTACTGGGTACGGGGCCCCACCCACCAGGGCCAGGTCCGACGATTTAACAAGGACAAGGGCTGGGGATTCTTATACGACCCCGGTCTGGAAACGGAAGTGTTCTTTTCCCGGCGGGATGTAAAAAGCCATCTCCCGTTCGGGCACCCTGACCGTGACCTCCTGCCCGGCGATTTGGTGCACTACACCCGGCACCGAGGGGAGAGGGGCTGGTTTGCCCTAGATGTCCGGAGTGGCAGACAGCCCCCTCCTCCACCTTACAGCCCTGAAGTAGACGTGGAAGAGGAGTCCCGCGTTGATGAGTAAAGACGGTAGCCGTTGCTGCTAAAAAGGACCCGTCCCCGTTGTGACTTGTGTGTAGTTGGAAACCCCTGTTGCGTGAGTGACTGCTCATGCACAAGGCCGTGGACTTGCCGGCCACCCAAAAACTTTTGGGCTTGTAAATATTGCCCTGTCTGCCCACTTTGACATGACTTCCCGTTCAGTTGGCCTCCGGAGAGGCAGATTGGAGGAAGGACCCGCAGCAGAGCAGGCTGGGGTCCGGTCACCACCAGGATCGGTGACCATCCTCCGGGGTGCCCTTGACAACTGCCGGGTGCGCTGCACTGTACCCGTTCCCGCCTGGGTGACCTGCCGTGTTCCTGTTTCCGGACTGGGGAAAAGGGGTGCTGCCCATTTCTTAGGGGCAACATCAAGGCTAGGTTGTTTGGGTGGGAAAGGCGGAAGGACATGAACTCGTTCCTGTTTAATAAAATTTAAAAATAAAAACGTTAAAGTAAATACCTCCTGTTAAGGGAAGACCTTCAGTAACCATAGTTTGTATTAATGTTATTATATTTGTAAGTGTTTTCCCGTTTTTTGCAGTTGAAAAAGAAAAATAAAACGAAGAGGATCGGGCAGCCCGCGGAAAGTCTGCATTAAACCAAGGGGGTATGTGATTCCCTGGACCCCAGGGGTCACAGGTAATAACATCTACCACATACACACATGTCACCCGAAAGGGAGACCTGATGCCTCCCTCAGGGCGAGTAGAGCACACCACGCTACACCACGGCACGGCGCCCTGCACCCCGACGACAACATCACCCCTTCCAGTCCCCCACCGGGGCCCCGGGACACACTGCCCCTACCCACGGAGGGGCTAACATCTCAGCTGCGGCCGCAACACCGATCCCGGATGAGCCCGCCATAACTTCAGCCGCAGCGGGGGTGCATCCCCCGTCACCACGACCCGTGGGTGGCGTCACGACCCGTTACACAACCACCACCCCCCATTTCCTTCCCTTAACAAGAGCGACGTGTACCCCGGTCCGGTGGCGCTCGTGCCACCGAGAACCCGAGCCCGGACCCCGAGCGGCTTGGCCCGAGCAAGCGGAGGAAGCGGCTGGGCCCCTCTCAGGGCAGTACACTAGGTATGGAGAAGCACTAAGCGAATGGCAAAAAGAAGGGAAGGGAAATCCTGTGTCACCCCTGTGTTAACCTACCATTGGTCCTTGGGGTCCCTCAGCACCTAGATAGGTTCCACACCTAGGCGCCGAGCAAGATACCTGATCTTACGTATCCCTAGTGCTGGACACTAAATAGGGAACAGATGGGATGAGCTCTTCGTCAACCCAACTAAACACTAGAGAAGACATAAGGATGACATACAGGGGAAAAATGCATGAACTACTTATCCACAGAGGACTCAGATAGAAGTTCAGGAAGGTTTCAGCAATGATATCCCAAATGAGTACAAGCCACCTGCTTGCAACCAGAGCTTGAATAAACTGAATAATATCACCAGCACCAGTCTAAGGAAGAAAGTGGTATTTAAGCACATGAAGAATACTGATGATCAGTAGCTGGATGGAAGGAGAACCCTGCTGGATCCTAAAGGGGAAGAGATGAAAATCCGGCAGGAAAGCTACATAATACAATGAATACTGACAGCAGGAACAATGGGAAGTCAAGGAGCATTTCACAAAGCTGTGACCTTCTATTGCCAAAAACCACATGATTGTCTGTCACTTGTGACACACCGGTGATAGTTTCATTACCAGAATGGGAAAGAAATAATCACTACTGTAGACGCAGCACTTGCAAAAGATAGTTCTCGGGACAGGGCCTGTCACAAAACCAAGCCCCATAGATCAATCAGAAGGCGTCTCCTCCTGAAGCGAGTCCCCTCAGCCCACGGTAATGACATATAAAAACATAAGCTTCTCATAACATCCTGGATTTTCAGCCCATTCTTCATGCGCAATGGCCTCCAGGAGTTCACTACTATTCTTGGGTTTGTGTGCTGAACCTGCCTTCTTCAAATATTTTTTTATTGACTATAAGTCAGGTGGCAATCACTGCTTCTCCAGGATGTTCCTTGGCCTTCTAACATTCCATGTTCAAAGAAATACGGTTTTAAATACAATTAGGCTTTAAGTTGTGGATGTGGCAGAAAATGAAAGCTAGCTAAACTTTTAATTACTACTACAGTCTTAAAAATATTCAACCCCTTGATGACAAGTATTCGTAGTATTGTTTGGCTGCTATAACCTGCTGAAAATATGACATAGTCAAACAATAGCTTCTGACAGTGTTTCTTATGAAAAGAAGCCCATTACTCATGAACAACATCAACAATGGGCTCTGGGTTATTAATATTCTAGAGTGTACGAATATTCTAGAGTTTGAGTGCTGCAACTACCTTCTTCAAAACCTATCAAAGAATTTTTACGAGGTTGAAGTGGGGTTGCTGTGATGGCCAGTCCACTCCTGAATCTTTCAGGGTTTCTTCTGAAACCAAGCCAGGAAACCAAACCAAGCCTTGGTGGACTTTCCAACAGGTTTTCTTCAAGAATGGTCCTGTATTTGGCTCCATCCATCTTCCCATCAATTTTAACCATCTTCCCTGTCTCTTCTTAAGAAAAGCAGGCCCAAACAATGATGCTGCCACCACCATGTTTGACAGTGGGGATGGTGTGTTCAGGGTGATGAGCTGTGTTGCTTTTACGCCAAACATATCGTTTCGCATTGTGCCCAAATAGTTCGATTTTGGTTTCATCTGACCAGAGCACCTTCTTCCACATGTTTGGTGTGTCTACCAGGTGGCTTGTGGCAAACTGTAAACAACACTTTTTATGGATATCTTTGAGAAATGGTTTTCTTCTTGCCACTCTTCCATAAAGGCCAGATTTGTGCAGTGTATGACTGATTGTTGTCCTATTGACAGACTCTCCCACCTCAGCTGTAGATCTCTGCAGTTGATCCAGAGTGATCATGGGCCTCTTGGCTGCATCTCTGATCAGTCTTCTCCCTGTTTGAGATAAAAGTTTGGATGGATGACCGGGTCTTGGTAGATTTGCAGTGGTATGATACTCCTATTTCAATATGATCGCTTGCACAGTGTTCCTTGGGATGTTTAAAGTTTTGGAAATATTGTTGTAACCAAATCTGGCTTTAAACTTCTCCACAACAGTATCACGGACCTGCCTGTTGTGTTCCTTGGTCTTCATGATGCTCTCTGTGCTTTAAACAGAACACTGAGACTATCACAGAGCAGGTGCATTTATACGGAGACTTGATTACACACAGGGGCTTATATTTATCATCATCAGTCATTTAGGACAACATTGGATCATTCAGAGATCCTCAATGAACTTCTGGAGTGAGTTTGCTGCACTGAAAGTAAAGGGGCCGAATAATATTGCACGCCCCAATTTTCAGTTATTTATTTTTTCAAAAAGTTTAAAATAAGCAATAAATATCGTTCAACTTCACGATTGTGTCCCACTTGTTGTTGATTCTTCACCAGAACATTAAAATTTTAATCTTTATGTTTGAAGCCTGAAATGTGGGAAAAGGTTGAAAAATTCAAGGGGGCCGAATACTTTCGCAAGGCACTGTATATAAATTATGAGAGCCCTCACATAACCTACTTTAAGAGCCTCACATAGCCGGTATGAAGTACATCTGGAGGACCCAGCATATTGTTTGATGATTATTATTATTATTATTATTATTATTTATTTATAGAGCACCATTGATTCCATGGTGCTGTACATGAGAAAGGGGTTACATACAGAATACATCTACAAGTTACAATAGACAGACAGATGATTGACTTTAATGGGCACTGTGTAGTACTTCATATTCCCTTTAGAAGAATCAACACTTGCTCCAGGTTCTCTCCTTATTTTAAGTGGCTTAGCTAATAATAATGGACTATCCAAAGGTCTGCAATTTTAGGACCTACCGTCCAAACAAGTATTGATCTCTGCCTAGGATCTATCTATATCTATCTATCTATCTATCTATCTATCTATCTATCTATCTATCTATCCCTCTATTTATCTATCTATCCCTCTATCTATCTATCTATCTATCTATCTATCTATCCCTCTATCTATCTATCTATCTAGCTAGCTAGCTATCTACAGTTTGTCCACCCATATCCTCTCCACGGCCATTAACTTGAGAACAGCGGCAGCTATAGGCATAGAAGTGGTGTCTAGGTAAAGTAAAGTAGCCATGCGCTATGCAATGAAACCACCTATAGCGCCACCTGGTGGAAAACAATGGAGTTAGCATTTTTATCTCGAAAACGGAACGAGATAGAAAAAAGTGAATTACAAAGTTGTAGGGCATCATCAATTCAATACGAATCGACACCTTGCATACAGAAATGCTATGCTAGAGTGTAAACTCCAGAAGGCCCCCTGAAAGACATTGGAATGGGCTGGGGGTCACGCACATGGCACTCATTGAACTTTGATGGGCTCAAGGGAGTGGCCCCCGTCAGCTGCAATGCACATCTGGACTCTGGACAGCATTCACATCAAACCGCAGGTGTATGCGACCCCTCCACCAACATGACGATGTATAACAGATGCTTGTGCAAACATGTCACCTACCATATTGCACAACGTGCAGCAAGATACAGTATGCTGTCCAGAGTCCAGATGTGCATTGCAGCTGACGGGGGCCACTTTGAGCATCAAAGTTAAATGAGTGCCATATGCGTGACCAGCATTCAATGTTTTAGGGGGCTTATGGGTTTCATATCATAGCATTTCTGTATGCAAGGTGTCAATTCGTATTGAATTGATGATGCCCTGCAACTTTGTAATTCACTTTTTTCTTGTTCCGTTTTCAATTTAAAAAAAACGTTGTTTTCCACCAGGTGGCGCTATAGGCGGTTTCATTGCGTAGCGCATGGCTACTTTACTATACCTAGACACCACTTCTATGCCTATAGCTGCCGCCGTTCTCAAGTTAATGGCAATGGACAGGATATGGGTGGACACACTGTATATTTTATCTCTCTATAATGATCTATCTATTATCATCATCTATCTATCCAGCCTTCTATACATGCATCATGTCACATATTTATATACATATTTATTAAATTCTATGACTCTTTATGGAGACATTTATGACCTAGGGGCCTACACTTTAATAGGAAAGCCTATAACTAAATTTACTAGGGTAGGTAGTCTCCACTTCATTTATGGTCCTCAGCAAGATCTTCAAACTAATTATTTTCTAAAACGCCGGAGAATTTCAAAGAATAAGATACCTGGCGAGGCTGCGATTCCTGCTGCCCGCAATTTGGACGACATGAATCATCTGACAGGTTCTCTTTAAATTTAGGCCAAAAATATAAATTCAAATATTTAATATATAAGATAATTAAATGAAGAACCGAAACGATCGTTTAGACTAAATCAAAACTGTCCCTTTAAATAACAATTAAATGTGATCAGCGTTTTCATTATCCTAACAATTGAACACTCGAAAATAGTTTTGAGCCAGGACATCTGTGCTGTGAGTCAACGCCGCATGGAAAACCTACTGTGGAGTCTTTTTCAGTTTGATGAGTTAAAAAAGAAATCAAATAAAAAGGAATCTGATAAATTGCCTTTAAAAAGAATAGTTATTATTTCCAATCTAATTATGTTGTCAGGAACGAAAAAAAAAAAAACTAGCTGGAGGTTTATTTTTAATTTCACTTAAATAGGGACTTTAATCGCTGAGCTGGAGATGTGGAGAGAGTGGAGGGAAGAAGAATAAATAATTGGGCGCCTCCCAAACATAAATCGAAGATGTTTATACTGATGAGATGACACTGGTGAATGCGCGGATCCTCGCTGAATCTCATTGGCAAGACGCAGAGAAGAAACCTCTATTTACACTTCTATTGCCTGAAATAAATTCTAAGTTTAATTGTGAAGAATGAAATCATAACGATGAGCTAGCAGAACAGAAAAAAGATGGAGAATCCTGACTTTGTAGAGTGTGGTAATAAAGTTTATTTCAGTGGAATTGAATTCTTCTCGAATATTACAAAAATCCGTATTCTCCAGACACCATTTTACTGAGCCAACAAAAGGTTAAAAAAAAACAAACAAAAAAAGTAATGCTGACCTCTCTGGCCATTTACACCGCTCACTATCTCCCTTTCGGTCCTCGACACCTCTTTCTACTGCCATGCTGAAACCCTGGGCATCTTTATTATTATTTATTATTATAGAGCCATCAATTCCATGGCGCTTTACATGTGAAAGGGGTATACATAATAGGGACAAGTACAATAATCATGAACAATACAAGGCACAGACAGGTACAGGAGGATAGAGGTCCCTGCCCGCGAGGGATCACAGTCTACAAGGGATAGATGAGGATACAGTAGGTTAGGGTAGAGCTGATTGTGCGGCGCTGTATCAGACTGAGGGTTACGGCAGGTTGTAGGCTTGTCGGAAGAGGTGAGTCTTCAGGTTCCTTTTGAAGCTTGGCAAGGTAGGCGAGAGTCCGATGTGTTGTGGCAGAGCATTCCAGAGTATGGGGGAGGCACGGGAGAAATCTTGGATGCGATGGTGGGAAGAGGAGATGAGAGGGGAGTAGAGAAGGAGATCTTGTGAGGATCGGAGGTTACGTGTAGTTAAGTAACAGGATACTAGGTCAGAGATGTATGGAGGAGACAGGTTGTGGATGGCTTTGTATGTCATGGTTAGTGTTTTGAACTGGAGTCGTGAAGGGATTGGCAGAGAGGAGAGGTCGGGGAGTAGCGGGGGGACAGGTGGATTAGCCGGGCAGCATAGTTTAGAATAGATTGTAGGGGTGTAAGGGGTAGTCGGACCCCTGGTAGTGAAGGAGCTGTTTATCCCCCCCTGAAGACGCCACAGTAGTATGGTGGCAAATTGTAAATGTTAATGGTAAAATGTTACCTGTCATAAACTGTTTCCCCACTAGGTGCCAGTGTAGAGCAGTGGTTCCCCTGGTAACAGTGGCAGGGAAGGAAGGGGCAGGGCAGCCTAGGTGGGGAAGGAAGGGTTCTGAATGCAGAGTCCAGTGTGCAGTGAGATGTGAGAGGCGAGCAAGCTCGGTCTGAGGTGACGGGGCAGAGTGTGGGAGTGAGATGAGGCAGTCAGCCTGAGTGAGTACTCTTGGCTAGAAAGCAGAGGAAACCCATGAGAAACGGTGGAAGAGTTGGGACTAGTCCGGAGCCGGTGGTGTGTACTAGAGTGGAGTGCAGCTATCAGGGGGATAACAAGTGGCCCCTGCAGGCGAAGGTTAGTGCCCTGACAAAGAAGTGGAGAGGTGAGAACTTATCCAGAGCCGGTAGTGTGTGCTGGATCTGCCCTACAGTAAATCCGGGTTAGAGCGCAGCTACTAAGGGGTTAACGTATGTCCCCTGCAGGCAAAGGAAAGTGCCCGTAGAGAAAAAGGAAACCGTTTTCGTAGAAAAGGACTTGTAACTTGTAACGTACTAAAGTAAACCTGCTGCAAACAGAAAGATGGAAGCTTTGTTTAATAAATCATTGTTTGGTTTATCTGATGCCTGCAATTGTCTCTTTCCTGAAAGTGAAGAAGGAGCTGGAGAGCACAGAAAGAACGCTGTCATGAATGGGCCCCATGCATCCACACTCTGCCCCAACAACACACCTGTTTTGCAAGTAACGGCCGGGCCGGGGTTCAGCCTGCGGCCCACAAGGCGAGGGGACCCGACTACACCCCCTGAGGCGCCCCCTGCCCCCGTTACATTTTGGCGTAGTCGGCAGGATCAAGCCCGCAGAAGAGAAACCCCGAGCAGAGACCAAGTGGTGCCTGATGTACTGAACAGGCCACAAGATGGCGGCAAGATGGCGGCCGTCCTCATGGATTTAGTGAAGGCGCGAAAAGTGGCGCTGGGCTGGCTTGTAAGGAAGAAGCCCGGAGTGCACCGCCCAAAGAGGGGAGGTGCTTGACCCGAGATACTGCAGAGGTCTAGAGACGTGGGCGGCGCCGCAAGAAAGAAGAGGCGTCGCAAACGCTGTGCCGACCTGGTGGGTGAGGCCGGGGGCGGAGTATGAGCAGAAGCGGGAAAAGAAGAACCGCCTCCACCTTCCCCGGCGCGATTGCAACCCCAGCAGTGGAAGAAGAAGCAAACTCCAATACCTGGACCAAGCAGAATGGAGAACAGAGCGTGGCGCGCTCAGCATAAGCAAGCGCTCGCTGAAGCCTGTGGGCTGAAGAGTACCCCGACGGTCGCGCCAAAATCGGCCGCCGAACCTACGGCTGGAGACAAGCCAAGAGAAGCATCGGCATTACTGGTGATACATCAGAGTATGGTGTCGCACCCGGTAGTTGTTGTCGGCAGCCCACTGCGGTCCCATCTAGCTACCCCCTCACCCCCGCAGGAGGCTGAAGGGCCTGAACCGGAGAAGGAAGTACCGGAGCCACCGGGTTATGAGCCGTTTCGTAGGCTACCCCACTTACCTGGACAGTCCCTCTCCGATCATGTGAGGGCCCAGCGGGCCGAATGGCTGCGTGCATACCACCCAGCGTGAAGAGGTGGTCATCCGGAAGAGACGTCTGTTTGTTGTTAGGAGCCAGCGAATGTTACAGCTCAAGCAACGTTAAAAGTACTGAACCCGGGAGGAGCTTAATGCAGAACTGTGCGTGGACTCCTTCCGTGACTATTAAGAAGGAATCTTGTTGTCTTTTTGTTTTCTGCCCACCCAAAGACCGGGAGCGCTTGGAAATAGCCTCCGGGCAGAAGGTCAGCTAAGACCGGGAGCGCCTGAGGAGGGCCTCCGGGCAGATGTGCGACTAAGACCGGGAGCTTCCCTGGAGGGACTCCGGGCACCAAACTTGTGTGCCAGTCTGTGTGTTTTCCTACATGTGTTGTTTTGCAGGTACGAACCTCGCCAGGAGGCTGAGGTTAAAGAGGGGAGGAATGTAAGGGGTAGTCGGACCCCTGGTAGTGAAGGAGCTGTTTATCCCCCCCTGAAGACGCCACAGTAGTATGGTGGCAAATTGTAAATGTTAATGGTAAAATGTTACCTGTCATAAACTGTTTCCCCACTAGGTGCCAGTGTAGAGCAGTGGTTCCCCTGGTAACAGTGGCAGGGAAGGAAGGGGCAGGGCAGCCTAGGTGGGGAAGGAAGGGTTCTGAATGCAGAGTCCAGTGTGCAGTGAGATGTGAGAGGCGAGCAAGCTCGGTCTGAGGTGACGGGGCAGAGTGTGGGAGTGAGATGAGGCAGTCAGCCTGAGTGAGTACTCTTGGCTAGAAAGCAGAGGAAACCCATGAGAAATGGTGGAAGAGTTGGGACTAGTCCGGAGCCGGTGGTGTGTACTAGAGTGGAGTGCAGCTATCAGGGGGATAACAAGTGGCCCCTGCAGGCGAAGGTTAGTGCCCTGACAAAGAAGTGGAGAGGTGAGAACTTATCCAGAGCCGGTAGTGTGTGCTGGATCTGCCCTACAGTAAATCCGGGTTAGAGCGCAGCTACTAGGGGGTTAACGTATGTCCCCTGCAGGCAAAGGAAAGTGCCCGTAGAGAAAAAGGAAACCGTTTTCGTAGAAAAGGACTTGTAACTTGTAACGTACTAAAGTAAACCTGCTGCAAACAGAAAGATGGAAGCTTTGTTTAATAAATCGGTGTTTGGTTTATCTGCTGCCTGCAATTGTCTCTTTCCTGAAAGTGAAGAAGGAGCTGGAGAGCACAGAAAGAACGCTGTCATGAATGGGCCCCATGCATCCACACTCTGCCCCAACAACACACCTGTTTTGCAAGTAACAGCCGGGCCGGGGTTCAGCCTGCGGCCCACAAGGCGAGGGGACCCGACTACACCCCCTGAGGCGCCCCCGTTACAGGGGTGCGAGACTGTTAGAAGGGAGGCCACAGAGCAGGAGGTTGCAATAATCCAGACGGGAGATAATAAGGGCATCTTCACTCTAGGCTGCAATTTCTGTCCATATTTAGGCCCATATCATATAAGTTGGTGGATGAGAAATGCATTTATGTGTAGAAACTAGCCTTAAGGAAACTGACAACTGCAAATCTTGGTCCTTTATCTTTTTGTCCTCCAACCAGCCTAGATGGCCAAGACCACTTCTCCCAATGACATCTTTGACTCATCGATTCTGCAGCCATTACTTGCCTCCAACCTTTAGCTTAGGAGCCACATGTGGCTCGCGGGTTCATAAAGTGTGGCTTGTGGCTATCTAACAGCTCGGTGCATTAGCCTCAGGTCTAGAAAAAGCTATAATTAGAAGGTCTCCAGATGGTGACATTTTATAAGTAGTCCTCCACAGAAGACCAGACTTGAATGTCAATATACTGGTTGGCGAGAGATTGGATGATACTGCCATTAGTTTGGAGCTTGATATTGGATTCAATAGTGTGGTATGTTTGATATACAAAATACTAAATGGGGGTAAAGTTGGCACCCCTGCCCTGGATGTAAATATACTGCCCATAAGGGAGAGGGCACAAGTTCTTAGTGTACTTTTTGTGGGAACTTTGGCTATCTTCATACCATGCTCTGGACATCACTACAGAGGGGGCTAGCTGAGCCAGCGACCATCTCTCAAACCTGAATGTAGCTCTCAGACCACTGCTCTACAGCAATGCAACCCCCCCATTAATTCTATAAAGGGGCTATGGCTTTAACCAATAACTTGATGACATTTTAGCTTCAAACCCAGAAAAATCAACATGTATAAAGATACAGATCTGGGGGTATATTTATACGTGAAACTTGAATTCACCCTTAATACTGACGAATATTTTGCTCTGAATTTTTCTTTATACTTTCTTATGAGACTGTTTCACAAATTCATCCACTTATAAAGCAAATACTACATTGTTGGTCCATGGGTGAACTACTATGACATTCTTGCAGATTTAGTTCTCTTCAGTCTACTGCATATACTCTTGGTGTAACGTTTTTTAATACTTAAAGAGGTGATCCACTACACTGTATATTGGCCACATCTTTTTAAAGCTGAGAAAGAAGGCTTTTTCCAAATACCTAATGTTGCCAATTCTGCCTGTGAGCGGCGCTATCACTGTCTGCTCAGTTCCCATCATCTGACACAGGCTGCAGTGATCTCTGATGTCTAGTGCTGTCACGTCAACTTCCGGAATTGGAAGTTGACCCAATATCACCAAGGTGGGACCCAGTCTCCCTGAGTGGCTGGGCTGTGGGCAAAGTTTCATCACACTGGGATGAAAGAACGAAAAGATGTCACCACCAGGATACACCATGGGAAGAAGGCAATCCAGCAGTATGCTGACAACGTTCTTCTGCTAAACCCTGAATCTTGATATTGATGTAGACATCCTGACCTGTCATCTAAACATTATTTCCGCTTAGGCTGCATTCACATTAGCGTAGCGCATCGGATGTGATATGCTTATCACCCTCAGCTCCTGCTGTGCTGGCAGTGTGAGCCTAGTGTCATGCAACTGTGATCTGATCCAGAGATCGCATCACAGCTGCGAAGGAGAGGGCGGGATTAATCTCCCCACCGCCTCCATTCTCAGCTGATGCGATTATCGCATTGTACTCGGATATCATCCGAGTGCTTTCCGATGTTTCACTCGCACACATAGACTTGTAGGGATGCGAGTGACACGTCTCTTGCTGACAATCGCAGCATGCTGCGACTTTTTGCTCATCCAGAATCTGGATGACAAAAAAGCTGACTATCTGCTCTGCCTCATTGAATAACATTAGTCCAAGTGGAATGTGAGACTTTCAGCAGGATAATGTTCCCTACCACACTTTAAAAATCTTTACAATTTTTTTTTTAAGAAGATGACGAAGAGTTGAAAGTGTTGACTTGGCTTCCAAATTTACCAATCACAGTCCAATAAAGTAACTTGGGATGTGTTGGAAAAACAAGTCCAATCCATTGATGCCCCATCTAACAACTTAGAGGGCCTAAAGGATCAGCTTCTGGTTTCTTTGTACCAGATAACAATGGACACCTTCAGAGGTCCTATGCGTTCACATTTCGAAGGGATATACTATGTAGGCATCCATTGCTCACTTTTTGGCATTGGGCATGGGGTTTTCTTGTGTACAATCTGTGTGAGTGAATCCCACCCTAAATGAAGCCTCAAGGACAGTTTTACTTGTACAATAAGATTCCAAAAATACTCCTTTTACTGTTTTCCTCTGGTCACCACAAGGTATCATTATGACATACAAGTACAAGTGACATAGATAGCAGTTTACAAGGTTCAACTGCTTGTGGAAAAGTGATAAATATTGCATAAGAGCGTTTAAAGTCAAAGTGTTCAATTTTTTAAATGTATTATCATTTTACGTATATATATTCACGACTGAATGAGTCATAGGATATGTCCGCACGCTGCAGTTTTTTTTGTCACCCAAAAATGCACCCTGTGCCAGTAAAACCCATAAAAAAGCATGAGGTTTTTGTACATTTTTTTTCACATTTTTGTCTCATGCGTTTTTATTCAGTAAAATCAACGGCACAAAGAGCTAAAAACGCAGGACAAAAACGCCCGAAAAATTGTCATGTTACTTCTTTTTTTGCAACTAAAACTGCAAGGAAAAAAGAAGCAGCGTGCGCACAGAACTTCAGAATTCTCATCAACTTTGCTAGGGGAAGGAAAGACGTGCAGTTTTGGGCAACAACAGCACCAAAATATGTGGCAAAAATGCAGTGTGCACACAGCTTTAAAGGTGTGACACTTCCAGGCTACAAATACAAAGAAAACTAATAATTACCCACCTGGTAGACAACTGCAGACAATGGCATAACTTGAAGTTCATGGGCCCCAGAGTGAAATCTTCAACAGGGCCCCAACACACATCTTTATTAATAATAATAATAATAATAATAATAATAATAATAATTATAAATAAAAAGGAGAAATTTCATAGTTTCGGAAATCTCCTTTCATAACATCGAATGTCTGCTGAAATCTCTGATTAATAGTCACTGAGTGCCGACGGAGAAATCCAGACCACATGGATTAGATGGTACGAATTACTTCTCAGTGAAGGTGCACACACATGTGCTTTATTTTTTACAAGCCTTTAATATAGCGCTGTAATGGGTTAATCTCTTAGTAAAATTCATAAGTATGCCATTGGCTACATTAAAAGCATATGCAAAGAGTCTGTGACGTTTATCTATTTTTGGAATTTCCCCTCTCCATCCCTTTCATTGCTCGTGGTGTCATTGTCACATAGCTCCTCAGGCCATAAATTTGGACTTGAGCCAGTCTTTGTTATCAACATCTGCATTCCGTTCCTTTGTATCAGTCTTTATCTGCTGACCTTGATATACACATACTTGCTTTCCTGACACTAGCAGTAATCACAAAACGGACTCTTCCTTCTAAAGGTACCGTCACACTAAGCGACGCTCCAGCGATCCCACCAGCAATCTGACCTGGCAGGGATCGCTGGAGCGTCGCTACACGGGTTGCTGGTGAGCTGTCACACAGGCAGATCTTACCAGCGACCAGTGACCAGCCCCCAGTCAGCAGCGACGCGTGGAAGCATCCTGCGCTTGGTAACTAAGGTAAATATCGGGTAACCAACCCGATATTTACCTTGGTTACCAGCGCACACTGCTTAGCGCTGGCTCCCTGCACGCCTAGCCACAGTACACATCGGGTTAATTATCCGATATGTACTCTGCTACGTGTGCAGGCAGCAGGGACCCGGCTTCTGTGGACGCTGGTAACCACGGTAAACATCGGGTAACCAAGAAGCCCTTACCTTGGTTACCCGATATTTACTTTCGTTACCAGCGTCCGCCGCTCTCACACTGCCAGTGCCGGCTCCCTGTTCCCTGCACTCCTAGCCACAGTATGTCGCGGGCGGCGGGGCGCTGCGCTCACCAACACTCGGGTCTGGCGCTGCTGCTCGGTGGCTCGAGCGGTGGGCCGGAGCCGGGGACTCGAGCGGCGCTCCTCGCCCGTGAGTGAAAAGGAGTAGTTTGTTTTGGGGATTTAGTCCGTGACGCCACCCACGGGTTGTGGTGAAGATGGGCACCACTGCTGCTGGTGACGGGGATCCCGGGAGCGATGGTAGGGAGCAGCTGGGATGTTGTTTTCCCCCTCCATGGGTAGGGGTTGGTGGTCCCGGGGCCCGGTGGTGTGACGGGGAGGCAGGGCTGGTGAGGTGCAGGGTTGCAGGGACAGCGCGGCGTGGTGCCGGATGGCACTGGTGTACTCACTCAGTAACAGATACGCAAAGTCTCCGGTAAACCAAATGGCTGGATGGACGGGTCCCGCAGCCGGCTGCAGTGTCTCTCCCCGGACAGATGATGGCGGCTGTCTTTCCCTGCACCTTTGTGTAACTTTTGACTATGATGGTTTCCCAACGGTAGTCCGCTCCCCAGTGTATGGATGCCGGAGGAGCCCGTTTTGCCCGCAGGCACTGGCCCTTGGATCTCTAGCCTGTGGCGGTAGCTGTATATCCTCACGGTGCGGACGGTTGCCTTCTAACGGGTCTTTGGTTGTTAGGAAACCCCTGGGATTCCGGTCACTATCGGATTTGACCTTTGTCGGCGACTACAAGCCTTGTCGGGGTCTGAAGGCCCTGCCTGTATGTGCTAGCTTCACTTCGCTCCCCGGTTCGGTACCAGCGGGCCACCGCCCGACCCCGGTCCTACGGTTCGGCGTTGATCCACCACTCCTGCAGACGGCCACCACTGTCTGCCAACCTTGCTGTCAGTGCCTGGGCCACACACCCAGACACTTGCAGTTCTCTCCACTTTCACCTCCTAAACTCATCTGCCTGTTTTTCCCGCCTCCAGGCCTGTGAACTCCTCAGTGGGCGGGCCCAACCGCCTGGCTCCGCCCTACCTGGTGTGGACATCAGCCCCTGGAGGGAGGCAACAAGGATTTGTGTCTGGCTAATGTTGCTGTCTCGGGGGTGGGGTGTGTGTGTGTCTTACCTGTGACGACCTGGCTAGTCCAGGGCGCCACATTCCCCCTTGGTAAAATGCAGACCGTCCGCGGGCTGCCCATCCATTACCGGTTTTATTTTTCAAAACTATAAAAAGGGGTAAAACATTAAACATATGCATACTTTTGATATCAAAGGAGAAACGAAGTCCTGCACTAAACGAGCATACCTGTCAAAACTAGGGCTCACTTGCAAGTGGGAAAAACACAACACCAGCTGTCAAGGCGGATTCCGGATCAGCGTGCAAGTCAGAGCAGACTTTTGGTCACTTGAACGTTACACATAAAAACACATTTTTAATAACAGACGGACGGATGTCTTCCGCTCTCCCACCCAAGCAACCTAGCCCTGATGCTGCCCCTAAGAAGTGGGCAGCACCCCTATACCCCAGTCCAGGTCCAAGCTGCCCGAGCAGGAACGGGTACGGTCACTCGTACCCGATGTGTCACTTCAGGGGACCCCACGTCCAGGGGGACCCCTGACCCCCGGAGGATCGCCACCGGTTGTGGTAGTGGCGGGCCTAGGCCATCACTTTCCTCCAGGCCCATCCTCCAAATTAGCCTCTCCGGAGGCGGCAACGGTTTCCATCCCACAACATATTTACAAGCCCACAAGTTCGTGGGTGGCCTGCAAGTTCTCGGCCATGTTCATGAGTAGTTTCTCATGTGGGTATGGAGGGGGTTAACTTTACAACAGGGACAACTCCAGTCCCAACGGGGACAGTTCTCTTCTCGGACGGAATCAGGTAAGTTTTTCGGTTGACTATTTTTCAGTCTTTCAAACAACGGTGCTGGGGGTCCCAACGGGGACAACTGTATGCAACGGTGGACCGCTGCCTTACTTCAGGTCGACGTCTTCATAGATTCTTCATGATTTATGGCATACTAATTGTTTGCAGTTGGGGATTATCTATCAATGCAACTTAACTGCAGTGGTTTATTGAATTTCTTGTAGATTTCCACTGATTAGCTTTTGGGAGATTGTCCTGTTATAACCGGCTAGTGCATTAAGAGGGATAGTTGTTTATTAACCTATTTGATTATATTAAATTGAGAGATATATATATCCCATTTTTGTGACTACGGGAACCTCCTATGCACCTTTGTGATCTTCCCCCTCCCCTTTTTTGCCATCACTGGTATACTGGAGGTGAAGCTATATATGATGTTCTTGAGACTGTGATACTACTGTGGCCATTATTTCCATAGATTGAGGATGTAATTTTGCCTTTGGCCTTCCTTTATATGTGAATTATGTACCTCCATCTTGTGCCAATAGTTACGTGCAATATCCAGCTGGATATATTCATTGTTCACCGCTATCTTCTCTATACTATGTGTATCCATTCACTGCTCTGTTTGTAATTTATTTCAGACATATAAAATATCACTTAAATAAATTATTTCTTGATGTAATTGGACGTAGTTCGCCTTTTCCTTTCTTTCTTACGACTTCTTCATAGACCTGCTCCACCTTGACATCCCGCTGACTAGGTGGGGGAGGGGACTGGGACTCTGCCTGGAGACTGCGGTCTTCCCTCACCTTCATATCGAGGGCAAACCAGCCCCTCTCCCCACAGTGTCGAGTGTAGGACACAAGATCACCTGGCAGCAGGTCTCGGCCTGGGTGGCCTGTCGGCAAATGGGCATGTACGTCCCGGCGGGCCACAAACACCTCGGCTTTCAGGCCCGGTTCGTATATGAAGCCGTAGCCCCGATAGGGATCAAACCTCCGGACCTGACCTTCGTACACCGGGCCCCGCACCCGGAAGGTAGCATGGCGGAGGTGATCTTTCTCACAGATCATGCGGGCTACTACTTTGGCCTTCTGTCGCTCTCTCTCGGCAATTTCGCGGCCCAGCGGGTTCGGTTCCCTGTCCCAATAAGGGGCGTCTGCATGCCCCTGTGCATGGGTCGGGCCCCGCGGGACTTCCTTCACACTGCCCACAACTGGCGCCCTTTTTGGAAGGTCCCGCGGTGACATGGCCTGGGGTGCTGTCTCACAGTGGCGACCCGGCGCAGCCTCCGCCGAAGTTTGGGGTATGGGAGCAGGGGTCCTTACCGGCTGAGCCTCCGCCTCCTCTTGGATCAGACGGATCACCGGAGTCGGGACAGTCTTGGTTGTAGTCACTTCCGCTGCAGACAGCTTTTCTTCGCGAACGGGCACCTCCCGCCGGATTTTCCACGGCAGCTGTTCGGGTCGTCCGCAAACGTCGCTTTCTGGCTTGTCCCTCAGGGCGGACGGGCGGAGCTCCGCTACCGGTGGTGGGGATAGCGGACCTAGTGGCGGGGCAGCAGCAACCGGCATTGATAGCGGAGAAGGCAGCAGGGCGAGTCAGCGCAGACCGGGCCCCTCAGCCGCAGCGACCGGTCCAGCTTGGACACAGGGGCATGGGTCGTTTACCCGCTCTTCCAATTCTGCCTCCACCTCACGCCTCCGCACAGCCGTCGCTATCTCCGCCATTTCGACCACCCATCCTTTCAGGAAGGACTCGACTTGGGCCTGCAGGCGGTTGCACATTTGTGCGGTCTGGAGCTCCACCCACGCCGCTGTTCCTGGCGTGAACTTTGGGGTTTCAGCGGTGCCGGACGGACGGGACATGCTGTGCAGCAATCTTCCAGGAACCAGGTGGTTTGCAGAGTCCTGGCGTCCCTGCTTTTATAGCCTCGGCTACATGCGGCCGGACGCCATCCTTCCCCCCCTTGGTATTTCTTCAACACTCCCTCTTCGGGGGTGGGGCTTTGCTTTTCGCGCCTCCTCTGCTCGGAGGAGACGCTCGAGCGGGAAAATCTTCGCGCCCAAGATGGCGGAATTCAAAATTTTTCGGCCGGACGCCGCCGGCGGGGACTGCAAGGCGCACTTCTACTGGTAAGTAGATCGGCACGATCCTGTTCGTGACACCAAGTTGTCGCGGGCGGCCGGGCGCTGCGCTCGCCAACACTCGGGTCCGGCGCTGCTGCTGCTTGATGCCTCGAGCAGTGGGCCGAAGCCGGGGACTCAAGCGGCGGTCCTCGCCCGTGAGTGAAAAGGAGTAGTTTGTTTTGGGGATTTAGTCCGTGACGCCACCCACGGTTTGTGGTGAGGTTGGGACACCACCGCTGCTGGTGACGGGGATCCCGGGAGCGATGTTAGGGAGCAGCTGGGATGTTGTTTTCCCCCTCCGTGGATAGGGGTCGGTGGTCCCGGGGCCCGATGATGAGATGGGGAGGCAGGGTAGGTGAGGTGCAGGGTCGCGGGGGCAGTGCGGTGCCGGATGGCACGGAGGTACTTGCTCAGCCAATAACGTATACGGAGTCTCCGGTAAAACAAACGGCTGGATGGACGGGTCCTGCAGCTGGCTGCGGTGGTTACTCCCGGACGGGTGGTGGTGGCAGCCTTTCCCTGCACCTGTTGTGTATCTTCGGTCCCGATGGCTTCCCACCGGTAACCCGCTCCCCAGCGTAGGTACAATCAGGGCCAGAAATATTTGGACAGTGACACAAGTTTTGTTATTTTAGCTGTTTACAAAAACATGTTCAGAAATACAATTATATATATAACATGGGCTGAAAGTGCACACTCCCAGCTGCAATATGAGAGTTTTCACATCCAAATCGGAGAAAGGGTTTAGGAATCATAGCTCTGTAATGCATAGCCTCCTCTTTTTCAAGGGACCAAAAGTAATTGGACAGGGGACTCTAAGGGCTGCAATTAACTCTGAAGGCGTCTCCCTCGTTAACCTGTAATCAATTAAGTAGTTAAAAGGTCTGGGGTTGATTACAGGTGTGTGGTTTTGCATTTGGAAGCTGTTGCTGTGACCAGACAACATGCGGTCTAAGGAACTCTCAATTGAGGTGAAGCAGAACATCCTGAGGCTGAAAAAAAAGAAAAAATCCATCAGAGAGATAGCAGACATGCTTGGAGTAGCAAAATCAACAGTCGGGTACATTCTGAGAAAAAAGGAATTGACTGGTGAGCTTGGGAACTCAAAAAGGCCTGGGCGTCCACCGATGACAACAGTGGTGGATGATCGCCGCATACTTTCTTTGGTGAAGAAGAACCCGTTCACAACATCAACTGAAGTCCAGAACACTCTCAGTGAAGTAGGTGTATCTGTCTCTAAGTCAACAGTAAAGAGAAGACTCCATGAAAGTAAATACAAAGGGTTCACATCTAGATGCAAACCATTCATCAATTCCAAAAATAGACAGGCCAGAGTTAAATTTGCTGAAAAACACCTCATGAAGCCAGCTCAGTTCTGGAAAAGTATTCTATGGACAGATGAGACAAAGATCAACCTGTACCAGAATGATGGGAAGAAAAAAGTTTGGAGAAGAAAGGGAACGGCACATGATCCAAGGCACACCACATCCTCTGTAAAACATGGTGGAGGCAACGTGATGGCATGGGCATGCATGGCTTTCAATGGCACTGGGTCACTTGTGTTTATTGATGACATAACAGCAGACAAGAGTAGCCAGATGAATTCTGAAGTGTACAGGGATATACTTTCAGCCCAGATTCAGCCAAATGCCGCAAAGTTGATCGGACGGCGCTTCATAGTACAGATGGACAATGACCCCAAGCATACAGCCAAAGCTACCCAGGAGTTCATGAGTGCAAAAATGTGGAACATTCTGCAATGGCCAAGTCAATCACCAGATCTTAACCCAATTGAGCATGCATTTCACTTTGCTCAAATCCAGACTTAAGACGGATAGACCCACAAACAAGCAAGACCTGAAGGCTGCGGCTGTAAAGGCCTGGCAAAGCATTAAGAAGGAGGAAACCCAGCGTTTGGTGATGTCCATGGGCTCCAGACTTAAGGCAGTGATTGCCTCCAAAGGATTCGCAACAAAATATTGAAAATAAAAATTTTTTTTTGGGTTTGGTTTATTTGTCCAATTAATTTTGACCTCCTAAAATGTGGAGTGTTTGTAAAGAAATGTGTACAATTCCTACAATTTCTATCAGATATTTTTGTTCAAACCTTCAAATTAAACGTTACAATCTGCACTTGAATTCTGTTGTAGAGGTTTCATTTCAAATCCAATGTGGTGGCATACAGAGCCCAACTCGCGAAAATTGTGTCACTGACCAAATATTTCTGGACCTAACTGTATGGGCTGGAGGAGCCCCTTTTGCACGCAGGCTCTGGCCCTGGGAATTTTAGCCTTGGCGGTAGCTGTATTTCCCTTCTCGGTTTGGACGGTTGCCTTCTATCAGGTCTTTGCTGCTAGGAAACCCCGGAGGTTCAAGTCGCTAATGGATTTGACCGGTTTAACGGCGACTCCAAGCCTGGTCGGGGTCCTTAGGCCCTGCCGGTTTGTGCTGGCTTCTCTTCGCTCCCCGGTTCGGTACCGGCGGGCCACCGCCCGACCCCGGTCCTACGGTTCTGCGTCGATTGGCCTCTCCTGCAGACGGCCACCACCATCTGCCAACCTTGCTTTTGGTGCCCGGGCCACGTACCCGGACACGGTCAGTTTGCTCCTCACTTGCCACTTCACTCCTCCACTTTTTACTCTCCCTAACTGACTTCTTCCTTTTCCCGCCTCCAGGACTGTGAACTCCTCAGTGGGTGGGGCCAACTGCCTGGCTCCACCCCACCTGGTGTGGACATCAGCCCCTGGAGGGAGGCAAGAAGGATTTGTGTGTGACTGATGTGCCTATCTCGGGGTGTGGGGTGTGTTGTTGTAGTACCTGTGACGACCTGGCTTGTCCAGGGCGCCACATTCTGGTCTGGTGGCCATATCTGATATTGTTAGGAGGAGGTTTCCAGAGCTATGGTCTGGTGGTCACAGATATCCTACATGGTTAGGAAGAGGTTTCCAAAGCTTTGGTCTGGTGGCCACAAATATCCAACATGGTTAGAAGGAGGATTCCGGTGGCCACAGACATTTGATATGATTAGGAGTCAGTTTCCAGAGCTCTGGTCCAGTGGCCATGTGGCGCCCCTGAAGCTTCAGTTGCCACAGGGTACTGCACCTCACCAGAGGTGCAGTATTCATCCTGGCTAAGGAGGAGGTTACTACCGGTAAACCACCACAATCCATCACAACACACAGTCAGATGCCCTCTCACTGGGACTGGGCTAGGGTAGACTTGGGGGTGGCCATCACTAATGTAGTGGACCCTCTGCTCGCTAGTTCAGGAACCCGGGGGGAGGAGCTTGTCACAGAGGAGCAAGGCAACACACACACACTCAATCAGAAGGAGTTAGACGCTGACACTGGATAGTGCCAGACACGGAACAAGTGAGACGTGGGGAAAACACGATCAGTGAAGGGAGAGCTGCTCCATAGCTCCCTCAGTACCGAGCGCACACTACAGGGTGCGAAGCCCTAGGCTGGTGGTCACTTCACGTCCCGCCAGCAGAATCCAGCAGAGCAGCATATAGAGCCAGGAGTCGTGACAGCAGAGCAGCACCAGTAACAGATTCCCGTTGCCTGCAAGACGGGACAAGAATGGGGTCCTTTCAAGGACTTGGGTCTTCGTGTGGCTTTAGGCTGCAGGGACTCACACAACACAGCGCAAGAAGGAAGGACTCACAGAACGAAACACCGGTTCTGACCTCCGAACTATCCTGGATTGGCTGGGGCCCATCACAGCGGAGCCTAGCAGTCCAAAGGCGGTGACATCTCAGTGAGTAAAGAACTTTAACTGCAACTGCTATGTTGTCCAGTCCTTCCCGCGCCCCGCACTCCTTTAATAGTTTGGACTACTACGCCCAACCTCCCTGTGGGCCTGAGGTCTACCTCTGGAGAGCTGTACCAACATAGCTGCACTACCATCTGCCCTCAGTGGAAACATCTTGCAGCGGCGGCTCCTATTGTAGCTGCACACCACAGGTAGCGTCACGAATAACTACCATTCCCATCATCCTCCCTCCATTTATTGACACCGCTGGGGTCATGGAACCGGGCCTAACTGCTGTGACATCCCAAACTCCCTGGTGACGAGTAACCCTTGGGACCCATGGGTGCGTCAGCCATAAACATACAACATGGTTAGGGAGAGGTTTCCAGAGCTCTGGTCTGGTGGCCACAGACATCTGACATAGTTAGGAGGTTTTCAGAGCTCTGGCCTGGTGGCCACAGACCTCCAACATGGTTAGGAGGTGATTTCCAGAGCTCTGGTCCAGTGGCCACAGACAGCCAACATGGTTAGGAGGAGAATTCTAGTGCTCTGGTCTGGTGGCCACAGACATCCGACATGGTAGGAGAAGGGTTCCACAGTTCTAATCTGGTGATCACAGACATCCGACATGGTTAGGAGGAGCTTTCCAGAGCTCTGTTCCAGTGGTCACAGACATACCACAAGGTCATTGGACCAAGGCCCTGTGAACCTTTCTGCTCAACTCCACATATCACAATGCATTCACTTAGCCAATCCTTATCTGATATTGTAATGTGACTTCCCCAATTGCAACCCCAATTAGTAAAAATAATGTCATTTATGTCACAAGTCAGACGCTGGAGTAACATTGAAGTCTGTGTTCGCAACTCACAGAAGTCACAACACAACATCATTCACAAACATCACTTGCACATTGTGTTTTCGTGTTGCACTACCAGTCATTTGTATCACAAGCTAAAATGGTTTCTTTGGTACTGTTAACATCCACATTTTGAATGAGTGATGCGCTGATGATATCACGTCAACAGGTGTCTGCCATAACGCGTGCATGGTTGGCATGTGTAGTGCACTCATCCTGGCAGGCATCTATCGATCTAACACCATTAGCGCAGTTCACACCATGATGCAGAAATCAGCCAGAGAAACCTTTTAAGGCTACAATTATTTTTTTTCCAGTAAAATATTTTTCCATATGAATATTTAAAATTGTAGAAAGCGGTTTTCATCAAACTCAAAACACAAAAAAAAATAATGACTACCTCCAACACCCCACTAACAACAAAGAAAAAACCTCTCACTGATGCAGAATGAAGACTTTAAAGCTTCTCAATGCGTTCATCCAGAAATTGAGAGATTGAAAAGCCTAGGTGTTGCCCTATCCTTAGTCAGCGCCGGGCTGACACTTCCATATTGTTCTCTTTAAGACGATGACCTCCTTAGAAGTTTAGTTTCTACATTACATAAGGTAGTTAATTAAGCATTCATTGCTCTAATTATACCTGCATGCAACCGTGACCCACATAGGACCAGGTTACAATTACTATGTTACATCACACACCTGCTATTAGCTCCAGTTACCTGCAAGGAACGTATTGCAGGTGTTATATCCATCTATGCAATAAACCAAATGACTCGGAACAGAGGATCTAGTTCTTCTCACAATTCTTTTAAGAACTATTATTATCAATTGTCCAACAAAGGTTTAGGTTTCAAGAAAATAGTAGCTGGAATATCATAAAGTTACCATACATCATGTCAATAAAAAATGGAGATTGCAATTCAGTATCTTTATAGATATGATCCATAGAGTTGAAGACATAAGCCACTGCTTATTGAAAAACTTGAAACTATGAGGTACGTCCCTCTCCAAACTTCTGATTGGCTTAAAGGAATGATATAATGCACAATGTGATATCATTTCTACCTTAGGATTTGTTTCTTAAGTGGCCACAGTGTGAACATGCTCCTACATGTTGCATATATACCATGGTCTGGCTCATTTCTTTGGTTTTGCTTTAGTTTCTTCATAGCACAGTTCGTGGAAACCATTCTTCCCTCTGTGGGGTTCCACCTCTGATTCTCCTCATAGGGGAAGGGGTTAGGGGCTTTGTCAATATGCAGGATTCCAAGCTTCAAGCTATTAAATGTTTGGGGAACTTTCGCATGGGACAGTGTCTTGTCTCGTGTACTTTTCCATTTTGGCCCTTTACCTTTAAAAGCTGAAAGCCATTCGGGCCCTGACTGCTGGAAGTCCTTATATCCGGACCCTTCTAATTAGATCACTCCAATTTAAAGTTTGGTCCTTGGACCTGACGAAGAGTTTTTAACTCTGTATCTTGTCGGTTACTTCGAATCACACTATCCTGATTCTGGCCTCCTTAATCCTGATCAGATCTGTTAAAGCGCATTACAGCCTGAAACTACCATTGTCTGATGTGTCCCTGAAACTGCTGCACTTTGCTCCCTCTCCCCCAGCCATGGTTACCACTGGGAGACTTGTTTTTAAGATGACGGAATAAAAGTTTGTTCTATGAAGGTGAGTGCCACGAATTTCTTTACCTGAAGATTTTTCACTGTCACATCCAGCTTGAAGCATCCCCTTTGACAGGTGGTATCATCCTGTCTCCAGCTTACCATACATATATTATCTTTCACCCCCCCAAAGCAAATATATGGGCATCCAGATCTTTTCTTCTGTGTGGGGAGACTCATTCAATTCACCATCTGGAGACCTCATCTTCATAGCTATTTGCTAGACCAGGATCTAATAGAACAAGCTGGAAGCCGACAGCCAGACATCATGGTTCCCAATCCACAGTTTGGAGACCCCTGTTCTAGAGTATCAATGTGTGAGTACTGGACAACTTGAATCCTTGAATAATCACTTGTTGAGCAACCATCAAGCTCTGTGACACAAAAATATGTGTAGCCATCAAGTTTGTGCTCTCTGTGAGAAAATAGCTGCAAGAATAACAAGCTGGAAGCCAACAGCTACACATCATGGCTCCTGAGCAACAGGTTGGAGACACTTGTCCTAGTGTATCAATTAAGAGTACTGGACAACTTGAATAACCATTTGTTGAATAACCATCTAGCTCTGCGTCACAATAATGTGTGGAACCATCAAGTTTTTGCATTCTGCAAGAAAATAGGTGCGAGAATAAAAAGCTGGAAGCCGACAGCAACACATCGTTAGAGGACCCTATCCTAGAGTATTAATATATGGGTACTGGACAACTTGAATCCTTGAATAACTATTTGTTGAGTAACCATCAACCTCTGTGTGATGCCCTGGACTAGCCAGGTAGTCACAGACATAACACCACACACACCTCCTTCCCTGGATAGTTAACACCAGTCAAACAAAACCCTTGTTGCCACCCTCCAGTCTTGATGTTCACACCAGGTGGGGCGGAGCCAGGTGGTTGGCCCCACCCACCGAGGAGTTCACAGGTCTGGAGGCAGGAAAAGAGACAGATTTGAGTAGACAGTGGAAGTGTGAGGAGGAGAAAACTGTCGGTGTCTGGATAGGGGCCCAGACACAAACAGCAAGGTCGGCAGACGGTGGTGGCCATCTGCAGGAGGTGGTACAAGTCAGCGAAACCGTAGGACCGGGGTCGGGCATTGGTCCGCCGGTACCGAGCCGGGGAGCAGAGTTGTACCAAGCACAACAAGGCAGGGCCATTGGACCCTGACCAGGCTGGGAGCCGCCGACAACGGTCAAATCCGAGAGTGACCGGAACCCCAGGGGTTCCCGAACATCCAAGACTCGACAGAAGGCAACCGCCCACACCGTGAGGATAAAAGGCCACCGCCATAGGCTAGAGATCCAAGAGCCAGCGCCTGCAGGCAAAACGGGCTCCTTCGGTACATGTACGCCGGGGAGCGGACTATCGGTGGGTAACCACAGGAGTCAGAACATTCTAACAAGGTGCAGGGAAAGACATCCACCATCAGCCTGTCCGGGGAGAGCAAAGACACTGCAGCCAGCTGCGGGACCCATCCATCCAGCCGTTTGGTGTACCAGAGACTCTGTGCATCTGTGTCTGAGTGAGTACAACAGTGCCATCCAGCATCGCGCTGCCCCTGCAACCCTTCACCCCAGCTACTCTGCCTCCTCGTACCACCACCGGGCCCCGGGATCACCAACCCCTACCCACGGAGGGGGAACCAGCATCCTACCTGCTCCCCGCCATCGCTCCCGGGATCCCCGTCATCAGCAGCGGTGGTGCCCATTATCACCATGACCCATGGGTGGCGTCACGAACTATCTCCCCAAACAAACCACCCCCTTTTCACTTGTGGGCGAGGAGCGCTGCTCGAGTCCCCGGGTCCGGCCCCCCGCTCGAGCCACCGAGCAGCAGCAGAAGCCCCGGACCCGAGCGTAGCGAGCGCGGCCCCTCCGCCCGCGACATCTGCATCACAATAATGTGTGTAACCATTAAGTTTGTGCACTCTGTGAGAAAATAGCAGTGAGAATAACAAGTTGAACACCGACAGTAGCACATTATGGCTTCCGAGCCAGAGGTTTGAGATCCCTGTCCTTGAGTATCAATATGTAAGTACTGGACAACTTGAATAACCATATGTTGAGTAACTATCAAGCTTTGCATCACAATAATGTGTGTAATCATCAGGTTTGTGCACTCTGCGAGAAAATAGCTGAGAGAATAGCGAGCTGGAAGCTGATAGCAACACATCATGGCTCCTGAGCCACAGCTTGAATACCCCAATCCTAGAGTATCAATATGTATCAATATCAATGAGTACTGGACAACCTGAACACTTGAATAAGTTTTTGTTGAGTAACCATCAAGCTCTGCATCACAATAATGTTTGTAACCATTATGGCACCTGTGAGGCAGTGACAGGGGTAATATTTGAAGACCGCTATGTGTCCTCCAGAATGTGTCTGGAAACCCTCTGAGTTTGCTATAGCTATTACTGGGAGTATAGCACAAAGGGTAACAGGGAGACAGATCCCTCCTCCCAGTCCAGGTTTTGTAGCAATCCTCATGTCCGGCATTTTCATTTAAAATCATGCAGAGCACAGCAGGGTGTGTCTCAGTTGAGAGCCAGGCTTGGTGAAGCTAACACATGCCGTGTGAGCTGGGCTGGCTCTGTGTGGAGTGAACACAGGCCAAGAGTGTGAGCCTAGGAGAACCTTACACAGATCCCTGCGGTTAACGGGGTCCTAAGGTAACAAGACTTTTTGATGCAAAGAATTTGTCTATATGCACCGGCTGTGATCCGGAAGAGACTTTGACAGTGGGAAATTGGATCTATTTATGCTGCAACAATAAATAGACTGTTGGTGTGAACACGCTGCTGCCTCACTGCCTCACGTTGTTTCCCAAGCAACGCTGCTACCTCACACACCCCTACAGCTTCATGTGCCACAGGGTACTGCACCTAGGTGCAGTATTTATCTCGGATATGGAGGAGGTAAACTACCACAATTCACCACCATACAGAGTTAGTTGCCCTCTCACCGGGACTGGGCTGGGGTAGAGACATTGGAGAGTGGCCATCACTAATGTAGTGGACCCTCTGCTCACTAGTCAGAAACCCAGGGGGGAGGGGCTGGACACGGGGAGTAAGGCGACACACACACACAGCCAGTGAGCAGTTTTCTCACAGGACACAGGAAGTGACAGCCTGAGGAGAGAGAAGGGAGAAAGAGAGTTGCCGGAGACTGGTCCTGGGGACAGGTGGCTGGTGGAATTTGTCCCAGGACAAGAAGAGGAGGAGGGCGAGACACTGACAGTCAGAACAGCAAAGCACAGGAGACAAGTGAGACGCAGGAGAACACGGTCGCTGAGGAGAGAGCTCATAGCTCTCTCAGGACCAGCGCACACCTCAGGATGCGAAGCCCTAGGCTGGTGGGCACTTCACGGCCTGTCAGCAGAATCCACCGGGCAGGGGATTGCAAGTCTTCTGGCCCACCTAAAGTGCCCATAGCAAAGCAGTATATAGAGCCAGGAGTCGTAACCAACGGACGGCATCAGCGACGGACTCATGCTGCCTGCTATACGGGACGGGAACAGAACCATTTCCAGGACTCGGGTCCCAGCGAAGCTTCAGGCCCCAGGGACACACACAATACAGCACAGGGAGAAAGGACTCACAAAGAAATTAACTGACCTCTGAACTATCTGGGATCGGCTGGAGCCCATGGCGGCGAGGGCCAGCGATTTGAAGGTGGTGACAACTCAGTGAGTAAAAGAACTTGAACTGCAACCCCTGTGTTGTCTAATTCTTCCTGCGCCACAGCTTATCACTCCCCACATCCTCCGTGAGACCTAGCTCTACCTGCGGAGAGCTGCAACACCCTAGCTGCATCACCATCTGCCCCAGAAGAGAGAGATTTTCCGCAGCGGCGACTAATACCCGGCCTCACACCACAGGTGGCGTAGTCATGAACCTAACATCATCCCCTACACCTTTATTTGATGACACCAGCCGGGATCACGGAACCGGGCATCTCCGCCGCGACATCCTGTCAAAACCCCCAAAACCGTGGCCCGGTAACGAGTCACCTCACGGTCCCGGCCCCGGCCCTGGCGTGTCACTATCACGTTTGTGCACTCTGTGAGAAAATAGTGTGAGAATAAAGAGCTGGAAGCCGACAGCAACACTTCATGGCTCCTGAGCCACAGGTTGGAGACCCCTATCTTAGAGCTGAGAGAATAATGAGCAGGAAGCTGACAGCAACAAATCATGGCTTCTGAGCCACAGGTTGGAGATCCCTGTCCTTTATTATCAATGAGTACTGGACAACTTGAATACTTTACTAACCATGAGTAACCATCAAGCGCTGTGTCACAATATGTGACTATCACGTTTGTGCACTCTGCGAGAGAATAGCTGAGAGAATAATGAGTGGAAAGCCGACAGCAACACATCATGGCTCTTTAGCCACAGGTTGGAGACCCCTATAATATCAATATGGCAGTACTGGACAACCGGAATCCTTGAAAAACCATTTGTTGAGTAACCATCAAGCGCTGGATCAAAATAATGTGTATAACCATCAAGTTTCTGCACTCTGAGAGAAAATTTTACCACTTTCCTCTTTGAGTTCATGCCTGTGCTGTCTGTGTAAGTAGCTGCACCTTCTTTAGGTGCAAAGGACCTGTATATATGTATATACAGTTAGGTCCAGAAATATTTGGACAGTGACACAATTTTCGCGAGTTGGGCTCTGCATGCCACCACATTGGATTTGAAATGAAACCTCTACAACAGAATTCAAGTGCAGATTGTAACGTTTAATTTGAAGTTTTGAACAAAAATATCTGATAGAAATTGTAGGAATTGTACACATTTCTTTACAAACACTCCACATTTTAGGAGGTCAAAAGTAATTGGACAAATAAACCAAACCCAAACAAAATATTTTTATTTTCAATATTTTGTTGCGAATCCTTTGGAGGCAATCACTGCCTTAAGTCTGGAACCCATGAACATCACCAAACGCTGGGTTTCCTCCTTCTTAATGCTTTGCCAGGCCTTTACAACCGCAGCCTTCAGGTCTTGCTTGTTTGTGGGTCTTTCCGTCTTAAGTCTGGATTTGAGCAAGTGAAATGCATGCTCAATTGGGTTAAGATCTGGTAATTGACTTGGCCATTGCATAATTTTCCACTTTTTTGCACTCATGAACTCCTGGGTAGCTTTGGCTGTATGCTTGGGGTCATTGTCCATCTGAACTATGAAGAGCCGTCCGATCAACTTTGCGGCATTTGGCTGAATCTGGGCTGAAAGTATATCCCGGTACACTTCAGAATTCATCCGGCTACTCTTGTCTGCTGTTATGTCATCAATAAACACAAGTGACCCAGTGCCATTGAAAGCCATGCATGCCCATGCCATCACGTTGCCTCCACCATGTTTTACAGAGGATGTGGTGTGCCTTGGATCATGTGCCGTTCCCTTTCTTCTCCAAACTTTTTTCTTCCCATCATTCTGGTACACTTTGATCTTTGTCTCATCTGTCCATAGAATACTTTTCCAGAACTGAGCTGGCTTCATGAGGTGTTTTTCAGCAAATTTAACTCTGACCTTTCTATTTTTGGAATTGATGAATGGTTTGCATCTAGATGTGAACCCTTTGTATTTACTTTCATGGAGTCTTCTCTTTACTGTTGACTTAGAGACAGATACACCTACTTCACTGAGAGTGTTCTGGACTTCAGTTGATGTTGTGAACGGGTTCTTCTTCACCAAAGAAAGTATGCGGCGATCATCCACCACTGTTGTCATCCGTGGACGCCCAGGCCTTTTTGAGTTCCCAAGCTCACCAGTCAATTCCTTTTTTCTCAGAATGTACCCGACTGTTGATTTTGCTACTCCAAGCATGTCTGCTATCTCTCTGATGGATTTTTTCTTTTTTTTCAGCCTCAGGATGTTCTGCTTCACCTCAATTGAGAGTTCCTTAGACCGCATGTCGTCTGGTCACAGCATTAGCTTCCAAATGCAAAACCCCACACCTGTAATCAACCCCAGACCTTTTAACTACTTAATTGATTACAGGTTAACGAGGGAGACGCCTTCAGAGTTAATTGCAGCCCTTAGAGTCCCTTGTCCAATTACTTTTGGTCCCTTGAAAAAGAGGAGGCTATGCATTACAGAGCTATGATTCCTAAACCCTTTCTCCGATTTGGATGTTAAAACTCTCATATTGCAGCTGGGAGTGTGCACTTTCAGCCCATATCTATATATATAATTGTATTTCTGAACATGTTTTTGTAAACAGCTAAAATAACAAAACTTGTGTCACTGTCCAAATATTTCTGGACCTAACTGTATGACGCCCCTGACTATATCAGGGTGTCACAGGAAACTGCATCCTTTCCTTTCATGGTGCAGGGCCTACCCCCCCATGGTTCCAGGAACCCAGATACAGGTGTCATACCATCTGCACTACAAATCCCAACATGCACCTCACACCATGACTGTCAGGCACACCAGTGGGATGGTCTAGTGGGAAAGGGCCACCCACCTAGTGGTCAGGCAGACTAGTGGGAGAAACCAAGTCAGCAGACAGTGTAGAGAGAGCTCCCGAAGTGTGAGGAGCTGGAGGTAGTTGGAGCTCCTTGAAGTGACTTGTGTCGGGTTGCAAGCAGTGACCCAGGGCCAGAGGAGATGGTAGCCAGCCTCAGCTAGCGAAAACAACTGACTGGTGCCGAGCACGACAGGGTGCCAGAAACCCTAGATTAGGGAGAAGCTCTATGCGACCCAAAAATTGACCTGCGGTGGAAGGGGGCCTACAGGGACCTTCCCCATGAGCCCAGAGGTTGGGGGCCACAGCACACTGAGGGGGACGGGGTTTCCCATACAGACAGCCCACTAAGGTCCCACGTGCAAGCTCTCAAGGGCAAG
Source organism: Anomaloglossus baeobatrachus (assembly GCF_048569485.1). Classification (NCBI taxonomy): domain Eukaryota; kingdom Metazoa; phylum Chordata; class Amphibia; order Anura; family Aromobatidae; genus Anomaloglossus; species Anomaloglossus baeobatrachus. The sequence continues at coordinate 66,321,995 of NC_134356.1, forward strand.
GACTTCGCCTAATAATAGAAGAACCGTTCCTGATAGTTCCAGACTATAGAGACTCCAGACAGAAACACTGTGCACGGAGGCAGGCACTAGATTACGTATGACACCTGGGCATGGGACCTAGACGTGTTCCCTAAGAGCTGCAGTGACTCACAGAGACTTGGTGACAGCAGGGTGTGTGCCTCTTTTATTCTGCGGTACTGTAATACTGCGGTACTGTAATTCTGCGGTACTGTGTGCTGTGTACTGTGTACACGATCCAACAGTGTGTGAAACGCTGCCCCTGTACCCAGCCTGCCATTCTATCCACTCCACCCGAGCATTGGGGCCTCCCTACCTGCAGAGGGACCTGCCATCCAGCTGCTCCACACCATCTGCCCCGGTCCTCCATCCAGCAGCGGTAGTAGTCCCCTTTACCGCAACCCGCAGGTGGCGTCCCAATCTCTCCTTGTAAATATCCCCCCTTTACATCGAAGTGGCCGCTGAGCCCCAGGTCCGGGGACCCTCAAGCCCCAGCAAAACCCCCGGATCCGAGCAGTCCGACTGCTGCAGGGGCGGCACATATATAGGATAAGAAGGAAGACTAGCCAGGGTCTTTGGCTACCCATGCCTTGTACTTTAATACAAAGTAAATGTAGTTTCTTCCAAATGTCTTGATGCAATTGTCCATGTGAATTTTTTAGAATACCATGAGGGTATACTAAAACATAATATAATCTCTGCCGAAAGTGGTGTTAACCAGTAAAGTATATTAAAGAAATGACAAGAAAATTAGAATATGAGGCACTTAGATACCACAAAGGTCTAATTCTAGGCACTATCTACCGAGCTGCGCAGTTCCTGCTTAATAACCCATTTAGTGCCTGGGGCCTACAGCACATCTCGGCGTTCTGCGTTCCGCACCCTTCCTTCTCCAAGTGGGTTAAGCCATAACGAGCGCTGCACAATATCCCCAGCTGTTCCGTATGAATTATATGTTTAATATTGAAAAAAGGGATTTAATGATACTGCAAAGTTTTAAGAGATTAAAAAAAAAAGGGAGACAAGAATATTATTATATTCATTACATCTGGAGAAAATTGCTTTATTGGAGCAAAAAAAAAAAAGTTATAATCAGAAAGGCCATTTTTTTTTTAAGGCAAAATGTAAAAATATTGCTTCATTAGCAGCCCTGCAGTAACAGCTTTGTGAGGGACCGGGGATCATGAAAGCTTATAGCAAATGAGACGTACAAGTAATGGCCCGTCATTTACTAACATACTCACTCAATGCATTAGCAGAGACTTAAAAGATTAATCTGAGCCGAGTCCTATGGATGGGGAAGAGCGCGGGGAGCGGGCGAGGGCTGTAAAGATACATTTTAATGGTCTATTCTTCTGGACTGGAATGACTAGACGGGAGATATGTATTTATTGTAATGTTTTCTGTTTTAATTTTATTTCCAAAGTGATAGAGTGGATTTTCTGGTGGGTAGTTACTGGAGAGTAAGTACTTTTAGCATTATCATTTGCTGCTTAGAATAAATGCGAATGTTGGGAAAATGGATATAGCTCTCCTGTAAAGTGCTGGTAATAATAAAAAGAACCTGTAATTGACCTTAATCTCACCCATTGTTCATTATTTTCTTCTTGCTAACAAGTATTTTTCTATTGATCCGAGCCATTTACCCGCATTCGATAAATCAAAATCTTGCCTTCTATTAGATCATTAATTTCCGAAAAATCCTCAGTACTGGCATTAATTAAAGCAGTCCGTGCACATATGTGGGTGAGCGAGGGCTCTGCAAGTACAAATAATCCATTATTTGTACAGTCAGTGATGTTTGTGTAGAGAGACAGGCTGCCAACGTTGACGGGAGTCATTTCTGCCCACAGAAAAGAAAGGGATAATTCCGGTTGTACTCTGGGTCAGGATTACTAATAGGGTCAGTGTGCCCGTGTGGATAGGTGGGAAAGGGTACGTGTGCAGGGAAAATAATGGCATATCCCTATGTAAATTATGTGCTTGTGTATGTTAATGAGGTACTTTTAGAATTGAAGAAGAAAGAAGTCATGATCGTCTCACCTACTCAGCTGGATCCTTGAAGCCCCTTGGTTCAGAAGAGCAGTTCTTGAGCAGCATGGACAGGAGGCGTTAGTGCAGCAGAATAGAAGAGGTGAGAGAAGAAGAGATCCCAATTGAGGTAGCAGATCTGAGATGGCAAAGACTGATGTGGCTGATCTGGAGCAATGATAACTAATGTAGCATACCTGGAAAAATGACAACAGATGTAGCAGAGTAGGAACAATAACAACTGATGTAACAGAGTGAGAACAATGACAACTGATGTAACAGAGTGAGAACAATGACAACTGATGTAGCAGAGCGAGAACAATGACAACTGATGTAGCAGAGTGAGAACAATGATGACAACTGATCTAGCATAGAGGGAACAATAACAATTGATGTAACAAAGCGGAAACAATAACAACTGATGTAACAGTGGGAACAATGACAACTGACATAGCAGAGTGAGAACAATAACAATTGATGTAGCGAAGAGGGAACAATGACAACTGATGTAACAGTGGGAACAATGACAACTGACATAGCAGAGTGAGAACAATAACAATTGATGTAGCGAAGAGGGAACAATGACAACTGATGTAGCAGAGCAGGAATAATGACAACTGATGTAGCAGATCCGGAACAATGACAACTGATGTAGCAGAACAGGAACAATAACAACTGATGTAGCAGAGCATGAACAACAAAATAGGGGAATTGTAGCTGTGAAGGCTGATATAAGTACTAGAACAACAATGTTGTTGCAGCAGAGGTTTAATAGCAGTACTATAACAATGATGTAGCAGAGTTTTAGTAGCAGAGACCGAGTAGTGAAGGAATTAAACCACTCATCAATATTCTAAAAAAATCGGTCCTAGCACAGATCCCTGCGGCACCCCACTTCTGACTATAGCACATTTAGAGAAGGTACCATTTATGACTACTCTTTTTTTCCTATCTTTTAGCCAATTCCTTACCCAGTTGCATATAGTTTCCCCTAGTCCTTGCTTCTGGAGCTTTAGTATAAGGCTATTATGTGGTACAGTATCAAATGCCTTTGCAAAGTCCAAATAAATCACATCAGCTGCATTACCAATATCCAGGTTTGCACTTACCCCCTCATAGAACCCCAACATGTTAGTTAGACACGACTTATCTTTCATGCATCCATGCTGTCTGTCAGGTATTATATTATTCTCTGTAATATTGTTGGAGATGTCCGATTTTGAGCTGCCAGTCTCTTTGTTCTCCTAGAGATAAGATGTCTCCGGATATGTCTGTCAACAGCTTTCTCGTAGAAAATGCAGGATTGCTCAGCCAAACGATTTCTCCTGCATAACAGAGAGCCAGCAATGATGGCCGTTGTCCAAACGATCAGTCAAAGCATTGTTCGGCCAGGTAACAGCCATCTAATGTGTATGGAGGGCTTTAGTCCCGTTAGCTAGCTGGACTCATTTGACTGCTTATACTATATATTGCAACCCTACAATATTTCAGCATAGTTATATGCTGTTCTCCTTTGAAGCCCAACCATAGACTGAGTTTCATAGGACGACCAATGTGGCAGCCATGGGGGGACTTCAGCAGACTCCCAGCTGTCATGGTAATTTGCAATTGCGTATAGGGGACCAATGTAGGTGTGCAACTTAGCAATTTTGCTGTCAGTGATTGACAGCAGCATTTAAAAGATTAAAGAGCAACGATCAGATCTTGCTCTGGCGGCTGCAGTTAAAGACAGATGCTGGCTTTGTAGCACAGCCATAGCTCCCCATACACTCGCTGTGTCCATATTAAGTAATTTTATGTGATGTAGTCACAACGGGGTACATTATTGTTGGCAGTTATTGCTTTTGGAACTACTGGGCTGATAGCAATATCATTGGATGAAATACACCAACATTGGAAGTGTGATGGAGAGGGATGAGTCCAAATGATGTGGATTCTACCCTACAGGTTGTAGAGGCGGTAAAGATCTATTTTTTTGTCTTTGTTGTGAAGGGTGAGGCATGACTAACGAGATCGAATGAGGCAAGGTTATTATTATTATTTATTATTATAGCGCCATTTATTTCATTGCACTTTACATGTGAAAAGGGGTATACAGTGCCTAAAAGTAGTATTCAACCCCCTGCAGATTTAGCAGGTTTACACATTCGGACTTAACTTAGCATTGTGACATTTGGACTGTAGATCAGCCTGGAAGTGTGAAATGCACTGCAGCAAAAAAGAATGCTATTTCTTTTTTTTTTTTTTTTTTTTTTTTTTAAATTGTGAAAAGTTTATTCAGAGGGTCATTTATTATTCAACCCCTCAAACCACCAGAATTCTGTTTGGTTCCCCTAAAGTATTAAGAAGTATTTCAGGCACAAAGAACAATGAGCTTCACATGTTTGGATTAATTATCTCTTTTTCCAGCCTTTTCTGACTAATTAAGACCCTCCCCAAACTTGTGAACAGCACTCATACTTGGTCAACATGGGAAAGACAAAGGAGCATTCCAAGGTCATCAGAGACAAGATCGTGGAGGGTCACAAGGCTGGCAAGGGGTACAAAACCCTTTCCAAGGAGTTGGGCCTAGCTGTCTCCACTGTTGGGAGCATCATCCGGAAGTGGAAGGCTTATGGAACTACTGTTAGCCTTCCACGGCCTGGACAGCCTTTGAAAGTTTCCACCCGTGCCGAGGCCAGGCTTGTCCGAAGAGTCAAGGCTAACCCAAGGACAACAAGGAAGGAGCTCCGGGAAGATCTCATGGCAGTGGGGACATTGGTTTCAGTCAATACCATAAGTAACGTACTCCACCGCAATGGTCTCCGCTCCAGACGAGCCCGTAAGGTACCTTTACTTTCAAAACGTCATGTCAAGGCTCGTCTACAGTTTGCTTATGATCACTTGGAGGACTCTGAGACAGACTGGTTCAAAGTTTTCTGGTCTGATGAGACCAAGATCGAGATCTTTGGTGCCAACCACACACGTGACGTTTGGAGACTGGATGGCATTGCATACGACCCCAAGAATACCATCCCTACAGTCAAGCATGGTGGTGGCAGCATCATGCTGTGGGGCTGTTTCTCAGCCAAGGGGCCTGGCCATCTGGTCCGCATCCATGGGAAGATGGATAGCACGGCCTACCTGGAGATTTTGGCCAAGAACCTGCGCTCCTCCATCAAGGATCTTAAGATGGGTCATCATTTCATCTTCCAACAAGACAATGACCCAGAGCACACAGCCAAGAAAACCAAGGCCTGGTTCAAGAGGGAAAAAATCAAGGTGTTGCAGTGGCCTAGTCAGTCTCCTGACCTTAACCCAATTGAAAATTTGTGGAAGGAGCTCAAGATTAAAGTCCACATGAAACACCCAAAGAACCTAGATAACTTGGAGAAGATCTGAATGGAGGAGTGGGCCAAGATAACTCCAGAGACCTGTGCCGGCCTGATCAGGTCTTATAAAAGACGATTATTAGCTGTAATTGCAAACAAGGGTTATTCCACAAAATATTAAACCTAGGGATTGAATAATAATTGACCCACACTTTTATGTTGAAAATGTATTAAAATTTAACTGAGCAACATAACTTGTTGGTTTGTAAGATTTATGCATCTGTTAATAAATCCTGCTCTTGTTTGAAGTTTGTAGGCTCTAACTTATTTGCATCTTATCAAACCTGCTAAATCTGCAGGGGGTTGAATACTACTTGTAGGCACTGTACATATTAGGGACAAGTACAATAATGATACACAAAACAAGGTACAGACTGGTACAGGAAGAAAGAGAACCCTGCGTTCGAGGGGTCATAATCTTCAAAGGATGGGTGAGGATATAGTAGGTGAGGGTAGAGATGGTCATGCGGTGCTATAGCTGACTGAGGGTTAAGGCACGTTGTAGGCTTGTCGGAAGAGGTGGGTCTTCCGGTTCCTTTTGAAGCTTTCCACGGTAGGCGAGAGTCTGATGTGTTGTGGCAGAGCATTCCAGAGTATGGAGGATGCACGGGAGAAACCTTGGATGCGGTGGTGGGAAGAGGAGATGAGAGGGGAGCAAAGAAGGAGATCTTGTGAGGATCGAAGGTTAAGTGTGGGTAAGTACTGGGAGACTAGGTCACAGATGTATGGAGGTGACAGGTTGTGGATGGCTTAGTAGGTCATGGTTAGGGTTTTTAACTGGAGTCGTTACGCAATGGGAAGCCGGGGAAGGGTTGGACAGACAGGAGAGGTCGAGAAGTAGCGGGGGGATGTTTAGAATAGATTGTAGGGTTCAAAGGTTCAATGGTGTCCTTCAGGTGGAAAAAGTGGACAATTGTATAATTATATTGTACAATCTCAATAGTTTCACTTTGTAGGCAAATTTGTGAAAAAGTAATCTAAGAAGGGTTTCAGGAATGTACAATTTTTCAACCTTTTAATTGCTTGTTAAGGAAATTTTCACCAACAGCCCAGATTTTATGCTTTTTCTTCCTTTATAAACTTGTTCTTTCAGAAATGTAGACATATCCACGGGTATTCGTCTCTGAGGCTTTTAATTTCCCTACTAACTGAAGTTTCTCCTACAGCTTCGTAGGAGGCATTTGCAATTTTGAAGCTTTTTCAATGAGAAAGTGTAATACTGTAAGTGACAGAGCATATCATTTAAGCGCGATAGGTATTCTGTATTTCTAGATTGATCCGTAAAGATTACAATCTTACACATACTGATCTGTGAATGGTGTTTGGCATGTTGAGGAAACAAACAGCAAAAAAGCCCATTGTATCGATGGCATAAATTGCTTGTAATGATCTTTTCTTATCTTATATTACTCTCATTAGTGTCTTCTTCGTGTTCCTGCCTCAGTATTAATGTAGTTAAAACTGGAGTATAATGATGGCTGGACTTACTTGCTTTCAACTCAGATGTCAAGTGTAATCGTAAAGTGACAAACAGTAGTCTAGCTGAAGATACACCAATCAATAAAGTTTATTAAATTAACTAGTAGCAGAATTGACAAACTCCACACCCCAAAATATCTACAACAATTTGTGGATGGGATTTTCAAATCCTCAATCAAACCCAGCCAAAAAAAAAAATTGTTGTGGATCTACGAAATCCACAGGAGATCTGTGGAAGGTGCTACAAACATCTACCAAGAAAAACACTTCCCCCATGCACCAAAAACTGAATGTACCCACTAAAACCTGGCTAAAGGCAGATATAAGATAATAATATCGATACTGTGAAAGACCACACTACTGTCTTCTGGTCCAATTGTAAGAAGATGGACATATTTTCCTCGTCTCCCCTCGAAGACATCGGCATTGCATAGTGTAATGTGTATTAATTAAGTCAGGTGATGTGATGTATTGTAAATGTTTTGCACTGTGACAAAGGCAGTGACTAGGGTAAGAAGGAGGTAAGGTTTGGGACTAGCCCAGTATGGGAGGGGCTAGTAAAAAGGGACAGAGGACAGTTTCCTGTCAAAAGCGCAGATAGGGCCAAGCATGCAGTAGAGTCAGACCTAAGGTCTGGGTAGTTAACAAGGCCACACAACATGGTTGTCCCTGTAGTATGAGATGACCAGAGCAAGAAATAGTGTGATTCGGAGTATAAACACAGAGTTAGGTGACTGAGACGCAGAGTGGTCTACTGGAGTCGGGTCAGCGAATTGACCAAGAAATGAGCGACTAAGTAAGATAAGTCCTTTAATAGGATGCTCAACAGCAATGCCCTAAGCAGTTTATAATTCTTAAAGGCAGTGGACCAGGATGTAATAGACCGTTAGATGAAGTGAGTGCTCCAGGCAGGAGTTCCCGAAGCGTCAGAGAGCTTGAAGCTATAGTCTGTCTGTATTGGCAATACATCTCTTTTACAAAGTGTATAAGAAGCGGAACCACTGGAGAAAAAGATGACTCTCATGGACTGTAATGTGATGTTGAGCTGGGTGGAGGTCAAACAAGCAGGACTAGTGAAGAAACGTTAAAGAAATGATGTGCCCATTATCTCATGTATATAATTGTAATCAAATGGCTGTTAAGTAAAGAAACATTTTTATAGAACTGGTGGTCTCCAGCAAATTGGTAAACATCTGGTCCTCACCAGTTAAGGTCAACAGCAGCATGTGGCCTGCAAGGTCATACCACCCGCACAATATAAGTCCACACACCCAACCAGGACCCTGTCTTTCATATAGCGTTCCGGGGGGGGTAAGGGAACTACATCTCACCGATGACTACCACCAAATGTCACATTACACAATCACCTTGGCCTTGCTGCACTTCCACATGCTCTTTATGCCATGTTCCCAATGCTGCAAAAAATTAATTGAAAAAACTCCAAAATGAAATAAAATATATACGTGTACTGCACTAACATGAAGCTTCCCTATATTCCCAATAATGGCTGCTAAATGATGTAACCCTTCCGATAATCCCAATTAAGGGTAGACATACCACATGTGCATTCAGTTTAGAAGCATCGGTGCCTCTGAGGGATGATGGCCCAGGCACAATGCAGGTGGCTCAAGCGCTGCTATGGTTACTTCACTTTTTCCTTCTCCAACTTGAGATGTTGGAGTAAATGATCTACTGTATATATACAAGTCCTGTCCCTCACTGTCAATGTCCATGTCCACCCCTGACCATAGCTCCTGCAGTGCAACCAATCCTCTACAGGCAGAATTTCTTATAAGAACATGATGGTTCATGAAATCGCATGATGCAAATATCGGTTGTGCCATGAAAACCGAAAAATGCAGGTAGGTACCTAGATGTCTTAGTCTTGTGGACTAAGAAAAAAAAATTCTACAAATATTAATTGAAAATTGATTACTTCTTATTTATAGAACCATTGAGTCATGGACTAAAAAAAACCCCTCTGGAATCTAAAAAAAAAATATCTGTAAACAACTCTAATATAATTCTTTCCAAAAGATACCACTATGGGTCAGATTGGTCCATTTGTGGTGCTACAACAAGCCATAAAAGTCTAGCAAAAGACAATTCTATTTTGAATTGACCAATCTTTAGTCAATTCTGAAAATATCAAGAGATCATAGAGCCTCACAGTAATCACAAATTGCAAAGCCATTTTAAGGTACTAAAGTGAGGAGATGTTGTACAAGCTAAGACTGTAAGAGAGGGTAGACGTACAGGGAGCATGCTACTGAAGTGATGGCCAAAGGACCATTGAGGTACAGAGTTTGATTACGGCACAAGACGAGGGTTGCAGAAACGAGTGTGATTTCTTTAGAAGTAGGAATAAAGCGTATATGTGAACCAACATGAATATGTAAAAATGACAACAGTAAAGTTCCTAGCTGGATTGTACCATAGTCGTCACCCCAACTATTACAAACACCAGTAAACAACACCACAGGAAGGTAAAATATATGTTTAACTTTGCTACAATTTAGCTGTCCCTCGCTACTTGGGCCGCTTGGAGACGGTGAACTGACTACAGAGGACTACGCTACACCCTAGTAGAGTGCACACTGGTAAAGACTCTCGGCACAGTAGACAGGGGACATGTCCACTCCCGGGAGTTGGGATGCTGGTTGGTGCACACTTGTCCTTGCAGGGCAGAGGGAACTGCTCCACAGACCCAGGGTCTCTTTATTCCTCCGATTGACGTCTTCACTCTTCTGATCGTCTTCGCCGCCCTTGGGGCGTCTATGTCTGGTACTTGCTTCACAGCAGCCAGGGGTTCTCTCACAGTCCAACTTGGACTATCTCTCGCAGCCAGCACCGCAACTCTTCCTACATTGTCGTACTCGGGCAAGGCTCACAGGCAGCGTCCCTTCTCTCACACTTCCAAGCAACCTGACTTCTCCAGTTCCTGCCTAAAACTCCTCTCTCCCTATTTGTCTCTTTCCTGTACTTTTTAGCCCTTCTTAGTCCAAACAAAACTCAATTCAGAGAGGAGGCTTTGGCTGCACCGGCCAGTCCATAATACACAGGAAACAGTGGAGCACTGTCTCTTAAAGGAGAAGTGCTTTCAACCACTGATAGAGGTGATACCCCTACACTTCCCAGGGAATGCCATCTGATCTCTGAACATGCAGCTGCACAAGCAGGATTACCAGAGAAATAAAGTCTTAAAGACATAAAAGAAGCAATAAATTTAAGAGACAAAGACAGTGTAAGATATTAAAATCAGAAATTACAAAGCCATTTTAGAGTATTAGTGGGAAGAGATGTTATTCAGGCTAAGGCTATAAGAGAGGATAGGAGTACAGGGCGCATGCTTTCTAGGGAACGCCAACTGAGCCCAGAACACGCAGCTGCACAAGCAGGTTTCCTAGAGAAATGATGCCTTAAAGAAGTGGTTCAACCATATTTATTATTGGCCACAACGATATTAATTTGAGAAACAAGGTTTCTATCAAATACCTTGTGTTGCCAATAGTGCCTGTGAGCAGCGCTATTGCAGTCTGCTCTTTCCCATCACATCACCCCCGGGCTCCTTGACCTCGTGGATCCAGTGATGTCACATCAACTTCCTGCTCACCTGACATCACCGCAGTCAGCCCCAGTCTCCATGAGTCACTGGGCTGTAGGTGGAGTTTCACCGCTTGTCACAGCCCTGCATCCCTCCTGCTTGCGTGCTCTGCAGCGAAGGAAGAGGGAGCAGGGAGGTGCCACGCTGTGATGCTGGGCTGTGACGAGCGGTGAAATCTCCGTCCACAGCCCAGTCACTCACGGACACATGGGCCGGCCGCGGTGAATAGGAAGTTGACGTGACATCACCAGATCACCGAGGTCATGGAGCCCGGGGGTCACGCAATGGGGAAGAGCGGTCCGCAATAGCGCCCCTCACAGGCACTATTGGCACCACAAGGTATTTGGGAGAAACCTTGTTTCTCAACATAATATCATTGGGGCCAATAATAAATATGGGTGAACCACCCCTTTAAAAACATAAAAGAAGCAAGAAAGGTAAAAAGGTCAACAATATAACGTAACTTTACCCCCTCCAAGCAAATGAACACATAACATTATTTTTTCCATGGCACGTATCCGCTCTTTTTGTTCTAGAGCAAAAAGAAATGTTAATCTTTCTCTATAAAACACTATTAGAGGGAGCTGCTGCCCTTATTCTAAATATTCACTTTGTATTTTGCTTTCCAAATATAACATGATATATTAGTAAAGTGTAGGGTCGGTACAACCAAAAACTGTTTTGTCTATTAATCACTATTGGTTAATCTAAATGCAATATTACATTAGGTGTTGGGTAAACCGCAAAAAATTTCATCAATATGATTCTAATTGCCTGATGAGAGCATAAGAAATTTTACACTTCTCATATAAGGACGATTAGATTGGTCTTGTGGCATCAAGCCAGACTGTGATTTCATTCTTTGGTTTACAGCTGGCACACAAAGGGAAATGTCAGGAAGTCAGATCTGAAAAACAATAAACTGTTTTGAAAAATGCAAAAGTGTCAAAGCCATCCATACAACCATAGATAATAGCAACGAAATAGAATGTAGTTATCAAGCCAACTATTCTTGATCCTCCTTGTTAATTCTTAATTAAGTCAAGGGGCACATCTTTTTACGAAGTGGACTTTCTCAATAGAATTATGTTTTTCTGTTTCTGATGTAGCTTAGAGAACATCCTAAACGAGAAACTTAAAATACCGCAAAAATGTAATTTTTAAAAAATCTATGTTATGTTTTGTATGCACCGGTGTTGCAGCTTCCATTTCCATGAAGCTATGAAAGGGAACCTGTGACCAGATTTATCCCCTATGAACTGCGGCCACCACCAGTGGGCTTTTATATACAGCATTCTAGAATAGAATAGAAGTGTGCAGGCTTATCTGTATAACATAAAAAACAGCTTTTATTATACTCACCTGCGGGGTTGTCTTGATCCAACATCTCCTCTTTATTTGCACTCGTCATCCTCCTTCCCTGCTTCATGTGGATGATGCCTCCTACATCATCTATACAGTTCTCCATTGCAATCCTGCGCACGCGTACTTCTCTCTGCCCTGCTGAGGGCAGAATAAAGTGTTGAAGTGCGCATGTGCGGGCGCGTTTTGACCTTTCCCCGCACATGCACATTACAGTACTTGCTGCAGCAGGCAGAGAGAAATGTGCATGCGCAAGAGTGCAATGAAGAACTGTCTGGATGATGTAGGATACATCATCCATATGAAGCAGGGAAGGAAGACGGCAAGCGCAAGAAGAGAGAAGGCGCCAGATCAAGAACAGACACGCCTATCGGACCGGACTGCCCCGCAGGTGATTATAATAAAAGCTGTTTTTTATGTTATACAGAGTGGCCTGGGCACTACACACAATAGAATGCTATATATAAGAGCTCACTGGTGGTGGCTGCAGCTTATAGGGGACAAATCTGGTCACAGGTTCCCTTTAAGAATCATTTCCCAACTAATCAAGTTGTTATTGGACCCATTGACTTTTTTATGGCACTGTCAGGGTTAAGGTAGTTTTGTCGACAAACAAATAATACTCCTTAACATTGAAAAGGCAATAAGGAAAATTTGTTGAATTATGAAAATCACAGGAACAATACACATGTTAATGTTATGCAAATGATGGAAACATGGAAACCATATTTTCATAACATCTCGATTTATTCAGTATCCAGTAAGAGCGCCACATCCAACAATACACAGGGATTGCAAATCGGAATGCACAGCTCAGTTATTATGCATAAGGCTAAAAAAGGGCTTAAAGGGGTGGTTTGCAACTAACATTGATTGTAATCATAAATGTCTATTTTGATGTAATCTTCTAATTTCTTTTCTAATATACCGTAATTAAAAAGTCCCTACCATTCCCTTTCTAATCTATCTAATTGCTTTATTTATTTTTACCGTTTTGATGACATTTGTGTGAGAACCCCCAGTGCATGCTTGGATACTCAAATGAGCTGTCATCAGGAGGCACAAGCTACAGTCACTGCCTCAGCCTATGCCAACTCCTCACCCTGAAACAAAGCACCGTCAGTGACGTCCATTTCAGAGGATGGGCAAGTCCTTGCTCTATTGAGCATGCATCAATTGCCAATTCTGACAACTGCTCAGTACAAATTCTCTTGTCACTGTGCAATATTCTTTTCAATGCACAGTGACAGTGCGCTCCCGCACCGACAGTACTGCGAAGTGCAGCAATGGGATGACAAAAATCCCACAGCTAAAAATGTGGGAGCTGCCAGAATTAGCACTACCATGAATTGCTGGCAGCAACCATTGCAGCAGTAGTATTAATTGAAGTCATATCAATGGAAAGAAAATAAATCGTGTAATGAAATATACTTCACCTCATCATATATATCTTAGTCATAGCAGAATGCTATCCCCTCTGTCAGCGACACTATCAGCTTACCTCACCGATCTGCCAAGTTGACCTCATCCACCGCCAAAACACTTAATGTTGTACATAGAAGAATTTACATTACCTGAAGAAGAGACCTGAGTAGTCTCGAAAGCTTGCTATTATTACTATCTTTTCAGTTAGCCATTAAAAGGTATCAACCACTGATGACTACAGTTATTTTAAACAATTTTTTATCATTACCTCTGTGACACCTGTTTCTTTTGGTCCTTAACCCAAAGCACCACAGGAATCAATGAACAATACTACACAAGAAAATCTTCATCTCTTCCAACAAATCAATTTTGTAAGAACAGTCAACATTTGTATTTGGATGACATATACAGTTAGGTCCAGAAATATTTGGACAGTGACACAAGTTTTGTTATTTTAGCTGTTTACAAAAACATGTTCAGAAATACAATTATATATATATAATATGGGCTGAAAGTGCACACTCCCAGCTGCAATATGAGAGTTTTCACATCCAAATCGGAGAAAGGGTTTAGGAATCATAGCTCTGTAATGCATAGCCTCCTCTTTTTCAAGGGACCAAAAGTAATTGGACAAGGGACTCTAAGGGCTGCAATTAACTCTGAAGGCGTCTCCCTCGTTAACCTGTAATCAATGAAGTAGTTAAAAGGTCTGGGGTTGATTACAGGTGTGTGGTTTTGCATTTGGAAGCTGTTGCTGTGACCAGACAACATGCGGTCTAAGGAACTCTCAATTGAGGTGAAGCAGAACATCCTGAGGCTGAAAAAAAAGAAAAAAATCCATCAGAGAGATAGCAGACATGCTTGGAGTAGCAAAATCAACAGTCGGGTACATTCTGAGAAAAAAGGAATTGACTGGTGAGCTTGGGAACTCAAAAAGGCCTGGGCGTCCACGGATGACAACAGTGGTGGATGATCGCCGCATACTTCCTTTGGTGAAGAAGAACCTGTTCACAACATCAACTGAAGTCCAGAACACTCTCAGTGAAGTAGGTGTATCTGTCTCTAAGTCAACAGTAAAGAGAAGACTCCATGAAAGTAATTACAAAGGGTTCACATCTAGATGCAAACCATTCATCAATTCCAAAAATAGACAGGCCAGAGTTAAATTTGCTGAAAAACACCTCATGAAGCCAACTCAGTTCTGGAAAAGTATTCTATGGACCGATGAGACCAAGATCAACCTGTACCAGAATGATGGGAAGAAAAAAGTTTGGAGAAGAAAGGGAACGGCACATGATCCAAGGCACACCACATCCTCTGTAAAACATGGTGGAGGCAACGTGATGGCATGGGCATGCATGGCTTTCAATGGCACTGGGTCACTTGTGTTTATTGATGACATAACAGCAGACAAGAGTAGCCGGATGAATTCTGAAGTGTACCGGGATATACTTTCAGCCCAGATTCAGCCAAATGCCGCAAAGTTGATCGGACGGCGCTTCATAGTACAGATGGACAATGACCCCAAGCATACAGCCAAAGCTACCCAGGAGTTCATGAGTGCAAAAAAGTGGAACATTCTGCAATGGCCAAGTCAATCACCAGATCTTAACCCAATTGAGCATGCATTTCACTTGCTCAAATCCAGACTTAAGACGGAAAGACCCACAAACAAGCAAGACCTGAAGGCTGCGGCTGTAAAGGCCTGGCAAAGCATTAAGAAGGAGGAAACCCAGCGTTTGGTGATGTCCATGGGTTCCAGACTTAAGGCAGTGATTGCCTCCAAAGGATTCGCAACAAAATATTGAAAATAAAAATATTTTTTTTGGGGTTGGTTTATTTGTCCAATTACTTTTGACCTCCTAAAATGTGGAGTGTTTGTAAAGAAATGTGTACAATTCCTACAATTTCTATCAGAAATTTTTGTTCAAACCTTCAAATTAAACGTTACAATCTGCACTTGAATTCTGTTGTAGAGGTTTCATTTCAAATCCAATGTGGTGGCATGCAGAGCCCAACTCGCGAAAATTGTGTCACTGTCCAAATATTTCTGGACCTAACTGTAGCTGGAGGAGATGGAGTAACCTCAAATGGGCCAGGTGGTGAAGCCTCTGCAACTGGCAGCTAGGTCTATGTCCACCACCAAATGGTTATCTGTCACCACATACACCTCCTATGGATCCTACTTAACAATTATGACCCCAAAAGCCACAGGGTACAGCATTGCACACACCAACCTCATTTATTTCACTTGTGTAAGGAAGAGCACTGCCAATTGGTTGTACAGGTTAACCGCCTGGGGGACTTAAGCCATGCAGTGGACAAGTTGCTCCTGTGTGATAAGCCACTGGCTTCCCAACAAATGAAAAAAAAAAAAAATTGTCGTGAGTGACAATGCCCAAAACATTTTGGCTGCTTTGTAGTCATGAAGCAATTGCCAAGGGACCCCATGGTACAGAGTACAATTGTGGCACACAAGATGGGGTTACATAAACAAGAAGATGCTTTATTTACAATCAGGATGTGAAGCAGTTATGAAAGCCAATAGGGAATATTATGCAGAACAATAAAACGTTACAAGTTTCAGCTTTTAGCTGGGGCATTCCAATAGTGTGTTGCCCCAACTATCACAAACACTAGAAGGTATGTCCGAAACAAGAAAAGTGGATTAACAACTACACTACACTATAACCAAGCTGACCTCCTCTATCGGTGTTATGCGGATGCCACACTCTGGCTACGGAGGCCTACACTATGTCCTGCAAAGTGCACACATTGATAATGACTCATAATACCACTGCAGAGGAATTAGTCCAACTCCTAGAAATTTGGTCCCATGGTATTCATTGGCATGCACTTCTTTAAGCAGAGAAGAGGGAACTCTTCCCCCGACGCGGACCCTGATTCTATGGGCTCCTCGGTTGCGCTTCACCAGCCTGAGGGGCATCTTCACCTTGGTGCGGTATTTTCACCAATGCAACCAGGGGTCACTCATGGTCCAGCTTGCAGTAAGCTTTGTGCCGCTGGCACCGTGCCTCTTCTGACACCATAATGCTAAGACTCCACAACAGCAGGTTCCCCTCTCTTGTTCTCTCTCAACACACACAGGCCCACTCCTCTGTCCCTGCCTTAAGATATCTGAACCTGATCTTTCCTTTTCCTGACCTTTTCTGCTGGGTTAGTCCATGGGTTCTTAGCTAGAGGGGGAGGTGCCGGTTCAACTGGCCAGTCCATGGTAAACAGGAAAAGGGTCTCTTAAAGGTAAAACATTCCTTTACCATTCATAAGGGCAGAACCCCTACATGTATCCCCACTTATTGATGGCCGTCCTCGACCATAATAACAACAATGAGCTCCACTATCAACTTTGAGGTTAGCTCTACAGTCCTTCTCCTGTGGATCAGGGATTCAAAATGGAGCGCATTCGGCTGTCTCATCATCCCTATCGGTCCCCCAGTGTAGCACAGGGGCACCCAACATGCACGTGGTACGTGTAGAATGAGAAAGCAACATCAGCAGTACAGACAAAATAAACTGCTCAACATATTAGACTCTGATACCTCTATAGGTCCTGACTTTTTGGCAATACTTGGCTGTCTTCCAAAGGAATAATTGCCACAGGGAGCTCACGAGGATCCTGGTGTACTTCTTCTTCTCCACATGGCAGTAATGGTTCACTCAAAGAGTCACTGTTGTCAACGAGTGGCGGACGCATTACCAAACTTGTAACAGTGCACCAGTCTTCATCACCATCAAACCCAGGTGACACAGCCTCAGAACATGGGCCTTGCACACGTGTACCTGTACCAGGGTAAAGTGGTGAGCCCTGTCTCCGGTGGAAAACACGGTGTGGATTCTGGAAGTCTTAGCAGTGACTTAAGATACGTCGACCTCAGGAGTAGAGTGGGCTTGCTATCTTGAATCAAAGTAAGTCACATTTTGTGTATGACCCTTATCCTTGGGAAGGTAGCATCTATGGCTAGGAAAGTGTACACTTATTACAATCGTTCTTATGTGGAAAAGCACACATACCTGACTTTGTAAAAATAGGTCTCCCTGAGTTGCCGGATTGTGAAGAAGCAACCTTCTGAAATTTGATGCTGCATATGTTGGAGCATCTGTAGAGTGGTGACAAACTACACTGAACAAAAGTATAAACAGAACAATTTTATTTTTGCTCCCATTTTTCATGAGCTGAAATCAAAGATCTAAGACTTTTTCTATGTACACAAAAGGTCCTTTCTCTCAAATATTGTTCACAAATTTGTCTAATTCAGTGTTAGTGAGCACTTCTCCTTTGCTGAGATAATCCATCCACCTACAGGTGTGCCATATCAAGGTGCTGATAAACAGCATGATTATTGCACAGGTGTGCCTTAAGTTGGCCACAATAAAATGCCACTCTAAAATGTGCAGTTTTATCACACAACACAAGTTTTGAGGGAGCGTGCATTTGGCATACTGACTGCCTTAAGGTCCACCAGAGCTATTGCCGAGAATTGAATGTTCACTTCTCTACCATAAGCCATCTCTAAAGGCATTTAAAATGACGTGTAACCACACCAGCCCAGGATCTCCACAACCATCATCTAGTCTTCCAAGATCATCTGAGACCGGCCACCCAGAGAGCTGCATAAACGAAAGAATTACTGCACAAACTGTCAGACACCGTCTCAGGGAAGCTCATCTGCTGCTCGTCATCCTCATCGGGGTCTTCACCTGACTGCAGTTTGTTGTCGTAACCAACTTGTGTGGCCAAAAGCTCACATTCAATGGTGTCTCTGGCACGTAGGAGAATTGTTCCCTTCATGGATTAATCCCAATTTTCACTGTACAGGGCAGATGGTAGACTGTATATGGCGTCATGTGGGTGAGCAGTTTGCTTAAGTCAATGTTGGGAATTGAGTGGCCCATGTTGGTGGTGGGGTCATGGTATGGGCAGATGCAGGTTATGGACAACGAATACAGGTACATTTTGTTTCTAAGCAATTAAAAGCTTTGCTGTATTTGACTAGCCCACCCCAGGGCCTTAGGTGACTCGGTGTCGGGCTGGACTAGTCTGGGGTAGTCAGCGGTGGCGTAACCCTGGGGGAGTCAATGAAAAGTGGCGATATTGGGGAGATGATGATAAAGTTTGTATATGATTCGTGACGCCACCTGTGGTAATTTGCAGCTATGGAGCCGCAGCTGCTGGAAGGGACATCCGGGGCTGATGTTATGGCAGCAGAGGTGTTTCTTGCTCTCCACAGGTAGAGCGGATATCCCGGAGCACCCTTTGGTGCTTGGTAAAGTCTATGGTGTTTGTTAATGCGGTGTAGGATAAACCAGACGACACAGGGCTTGCAGTTAAGATGTTTTACTCACTGTTCAGTCTCAGTACTGCAGTAGACCGGTTACCCACGGAATGCCAGGATCCACTGTCAGGGACCTCCGCCGATCCCGAATAGGTTAAGGGTCAGTCCCAATTCACCTCTTTATGTGTCCTTTCTCTGGCTGTCTCCCAGCGCTCAACTGTTTTTGGATTATCTTGCGCCTCCACCACAGGGCCTGTACAAAGGTGGCTGACCTCAGTTGTATCTTGCCCCCTTCACCGGTGATCTGTGGCGGGTTGTGGCCCTGGGCGCCTGTAACGATCTCCCAGGCCTTCGGTTTTATTTAAGGAAATGTCTTTCTTCCCTCAGTCTAGGGACCGTCCCTGATTTGCAGCCGGATCCCTCCACCCGATGTTACTAGTGGAACAGGTCATGGGACAATTGCCCTTCCGTGATCCTGGAATCTCTTCTTCTTTCGGTGTCACCTGGCCTAGCAAGATCCCAGGATCTCCACCAGGAACCTCCTTCTGTCTCTGTCCCTTCTATCTGCTGTCCTTTCCTGACAGCCCACCTCCTCACTCACTGCCTGACAGGCTGACTAAACTTGAACTTTCTAGTTCCCTTTTTTCTACTCACTCTTTCTGACTCCTCCCACACACCCCCTGGCTAGGCCCCACCCACACCATTGGGACCAATTAATGGGACTTACGGCCCCATGAGCTAAACATCTGTGGGGGTTGCTGCCACTATCCCTGACCCGGTGTTTGCTTACCAATTGGTGTGTGCAAGTTTTGATCTGTGAACCGGTCGTTGACCCCATTCTTACCCGGGATGGGATACCACACCTCTGGCTGAGGTGCAATATCTCTGTGGCGACGGAAGCCTCAGGGGCGCCACATATTTGCCGCCAATCAAATTTTAGGTAAAAATTGGGTAAAGTTTGTAAACTTGGATTTCAAACAATCCTCTCATCTCTACTATTGTGTATGACCGGCTTCCAGAGAACAGTAACTTCTCCCAAGTTTCAAGACAGATTTACAATGCTCACCAAGCATCAAATCCATAACGTCTGATTATTTGCTGCAAATATCATTAAATATATAAAAAGAAGAAAACACAAAACCAATATTCCCATTAGACCCAATAAACCCCATGTCTGACAACGCTTATAAACTAGGAGTGACCGCAGAGAGATAGAAATCCATGCTCACCAAATATTTATTGACTTTTGATTTTGAAACTGGAATGTCGATTAATTTACCGACCGTGAAGACGAGATGATTGACATTGCCGTTGGATCCAGAAGGCTCCTGCTAAATATTCCATAAGCTTTCCATTCATATAACAGAAAAATGTCACCTTTGTTGTTAGTTCTTATGTGAATGAAGGAATTTATTCTGGATAGTCAAGACGATTAACCCTTTTAAGAATCAGGGATGTTCCTTATCGACAGTCCTTTATCTAACACTTGGAGGCCGATATCTAGTGATGTACTTGACAAAGACCTCAGTCACCTTTATTTAACCCATTCAAGAGATCAATGGTGTTAGTTTATGTCGCTTCCGGACAACAATGACCTTTTCAGTGGCTGTTTGTTATGCTGCGGCCAATCAAGGAAACAAATAATGGTGATGGGCTGGGGGGACACACTACATTTTCTGCTACATTAGGCTTATGAGAACATCTACATTAAATCAGCAGATTTTTAAACTTGCCAAATGTTAATTCCCCATGTATTGAATAGTCATTTGGACAAATGCAGATTAGAAAAGAAAGCGAACTAATCCCAACATATTAAGAGCACTGGTTGTTATGCAGTGTGCACACACATTGGGGTTTTGTCGCTTTTTTATGAATTTTTGAGTGCAGATTTGTCACAAAACTGGAAGGGTATCCTGATGCCAGCAAAGTCAATGAGAATAATGAAGAGTCATGCACACGTTGGTTATTTTGTGACTTGCAGATTTGGTGCAGAAAATAATCTGCAGCATGACAAATCTTCAGCGTTTCTTCACCCAATGACTTCAATTATGGCCGGACTCTCACTTGCAAGTGACTCACGTGAGTCTTGCATTGCATCACCCGGCCCGGCCTGTGGCTCTGCACATAGGAGCGGGTCAGCTGCATATATTTCTATGCAGCTGCGATGCTCCAGTCCGGAGAGTGTGCAACCGCCCCGGGTGATGAGATTCCAGTTACTCGCAAGTTTGACTCCGGCCTAAGTCAGTTAAAAATGCAACATCATGTATGATATGCGCAGAAATCCTCATTGCTTGCAGCCAAGATGTTTATTACTGGTTGTCTGAGGAACGTTCTGCCACACTGAATGCACTTGGCAAATCATCAAAATCCACTGCTGGCGGCACTATGTGCAATTGCTGACAAATGACGTTCCAGATGTGCTCCATGAGAGACAAGGCTTTGGTTGCTATAAGGCATGGTAGTACACTTAGGATGTGCAGGCTGCTAACAATAGCACAAGCAACATGTGGCCTGGTGTTATCATATAGAAAAATTACTCGTGGGACACTTTTTAGAGAAATGGCCGTACCACTGGTTCCACCAACAAATCCCCGGACTTCTCTTCCATCGAGTCATCTGGGACATCATTAGTTAGCATTGTCAAAGGGAGCTGCCAGCAGCGCATCTTGATGATTTGTGAGTCCAAGTGCATTCAGTGTGGCAGAACATTCTTTAATCAACCATTAATAACCTCATTAATAGCCATCAAGTCTGTAAAGCCCCCATTGCATCTGTGTAAAAAACACATACATGAAAATCCAATGTCATTAGTGTTTTCAATCAGTGTGCCATCAATGGGACATCAGTGTTTGCAATCAATGTGTCATCCGTGTGTCATCAGTCTTTTTTTTTTTGGTATGGCTAAAATAAGGATATTATAAAGATTGTCCTAAACTTTCAATGTTAAACACGGACAGCACATGAATGACATCCGTGTAGTCTATGTGATTTCACAGACCCATGGACTTGTATTGGCCCTGGTCATCCAGGAGAAAAATGGATACGTCTACGTCCTGTTCACACGGTCTTTGTAAAAATCCATAGATGTGAGCAGCACCATAGGGTATAATGGGTACGTGTGGGATCTGTGAAAGAAAACGGATGCCACAAGTCCCGGAAACACGGAACGTGATCATGGGAAGTGTTGAAATATATCTTACAAGAGAAATATTCTCAGTTCTCCATTTGCCATTTCTATTCTGCTATCCTGCCTTCTGAACTAATTATACCCTCTCAATAAGGCCCCTTTCACACATCAGTTTTTTGCCATCAGTCACAATCCGTCGAATTTTGAAAAAAACGGATCCGGCGACTAATGCTGCTGGATCCGTTTTACACTCATCGACTTGTATTAGCGACAGATTGCCTCACGTTTCATCAGTCGTTCGACAGATCTGTCGAAAATTGTTTGTCCGGCGGACAGAGACGACGGCCAAAGTAACGTTTTTTGTCTACGTCGACAAATCGGACAGCGACGGATCTGTCGCCGTCCGTTGTTTGGTAGAATGGAAGCCTATAGGCGCAGGATCAATCGTAATCCGTCAAATAACGGAAGCCAGCGACGGATTCAGTTTTTTTAAACGGAGCATGCTTCAATTTATCACCATGGATCAGTCGCATCAGTTTGTCTACAATCTGCAACGGCGTAAGTAGAGGCTCCCCTCTAAATTTATAGGATTGTCCTCTAGTAGGGGAAGGCGGAGTGAAGAACACACAGCACAGTGAGAGGGCAGAATGATAGACAGCGAACGCTGCAGCTACTGGCAATTTTTTTTTATTTACACTTCAGTGCTGGATTCACAGTCACACAGTTTAGTATTGCTGTATATCAGCCATGCTACTGCTGCTTCTGTCTATGGACCATAGAAAAATAGCTCTCTCTGCATCATTTATGGAAGACATGGCTGCTAGTCTCCACTGACGAGTTCAGAATTAATTGAAAACTAAACATTGAGTTTGCCGCGGGAAAAAAATGGTAGCAATGCAGGCTAAAAGTCATAATAGCCAGTGCTGCTTTTGAAAAGTTGGCAGAAAAGCCAAAGGCTATTTTTTTATTCTGAGAATTGATGTTTAGGTCATCTCCCACTACTAGTGAATTATACATTATTTCTGTTATTTTGTAATGCAATTATGTTTGCCCTTTTGCAATTTGTCCTGTCTGTCTCCCTGTAGGGCAGCTCTGAGCCATAAAACCGTTCCCTTCTTCTCGATCAGTATTCATCCCAGATATAGAAGAAAAAGGGTTAAGCCGAGAAGAATCGATGGATCAAATATTCTTGAACAGGGATTTATTTCTATGTGTTTCGGAAGCAGCAATAATCTCCTTCAAGAAAATCACAGATGTACTTCTATGATTCTCCTGAAGAAGGATATTATTGCCATCTCCGAAACGCATAGAAATAAATTACTGTTCATTAATATTTTATCCGTTGATTCTTCACAGCTGCTTTGATTTAACCCTTTTTCTTCCACATCTACGATCCATCCTCCACGAGGGCCGTGGAAGCCATTCTTCTATACCCATATAGCGGTTGTGACTATTCATACCAAACTGAGGTGAGCAATTACCTGTATTTTTCTTAATCCCTTCAAAGGATAAGACCTTATTTGTGCCATTGTCTTTCTAGCACATCATTCTTGGTCAGTATTCACTCAGTCTCTATTGTCTCATGTTCATCCTCTATACAGGATGGCTGGCTAAGAATCATCTTTTTACTTGCTGTTGTCACTGTTGGGCATATTTTGAGAATTCAGCCTGAGACGAAACCTCTTCTGGAGTCTTCCTGCTCGCCTCTGCCACTGACATGGCCTGATAAAATTCTTAGTGGGAGTACTGGTTCAATAGATATTCAAAGAAATGCTGTCTTAAGAGCACCTCACAGCTATGAAGTCAGAATCGCTCAAGATCCTAGACATCCCCAATGTGATTGCCTCACATACGCAGGGTCAATACCTTTCTTTTTATGTTTTCAATGTAATTTGCGTTGGTTAAATCACATTGCTCTTCCCAAATATAAATGGTCTCTATACTTTAAAAACTTGATCTCATACGACACTGTCCAAAAAGAGATACCCTGTAATTTACTCCAAAATTTTGTGGTCTTCGATTTGAAAAAACTACTCCAGCTGTCTACTGCCTGTTATCAAGTGTAATCAGGCACATGCAGCACGAAGAACAGGAAGTGGGGTCAGAATTTAGGAGAGCAGGAGCATGAAGAACAGGAAGTGGGGTCAGGATTTAGTAGAGCAGGAGCACGGAGAACAGCAAGTGGGGTCAGAATTTAGGAGAGCAGGAGCACAGAGAACAGGAAGTGGGGTCAGGATTTAGGAGAGCAGGAGCACGGAGAACAGGAAGTGGGGTCAGGATTTAGTAGAGCAGGAGCACGGAGAACAGGAAGTGGGGTCAGGATCTAGTAGAACAGGAGCACGGAGAACAGGAAGTGGGGATAGGATTTAGACAGGAGAGCAGGAACACAGAGACAAACTGCATACAGACATAACAGAGATTACATTCCAATTCAACAAAGACATTGTATAATGCCTGTTGGGAAGTCAATGGAAAGGAGAGGAACCACTCACTAAAAAGGAGTAGCTTGCAAGTTATAGAACATAAGGATTGAGAGTTCCTGGACATATGATACTGACATGTGCTCCAAAAGCAGTTTTAACTAAATGTGGAAGATAAAGGTTACGTTTTCTACAGGGTTTGTTTGAAAGAACAGGTACCTGGGGGTGCAGCCCTCCATGGGAGGAAGCAGAGTTTGAAGAAATCTATATTTTTGGGATTTAATTATTTTCATGTAGAAAGTTGTCTGAATGCTTCTACTACGTCACTCACCTAACTCAAGTGATTGACAGTTTTTCATTTGTATATAGGGAAATGCAGGACTTTCACACTTTTTCGAATGCTGGCAGCATTTAGACATCTTTACCGAAAAAAAAGGAGTCATATAGAAATCTATGTAAATCCCAGAGCTTCGTGTCCTCATCGTAATCTGAAGTCGAGATTTGCTTTATGGGTGGAGGATAGCGACTTATAGCACTACAGCAATTTTTTTTTTTTTATACCTTTATCATGATTCAGAAAACTGTTGTCTGACAACCGCTCAGACCAGAAAAACGAACCATATGAAAAAAAGACTTGCTGTTTAGTTTAGGTTTGTGATCTGCATTTTTTTTTAATTTGTAATGTTTTTTTATTTTTCATATTAGTCTTATTAAACCACATTTATTTGTCACACTGGGGCTAATCATACTGCATGTTATATCAGGAAAGGCTCCATATCAGAGGCAGGATAACAGTGACAAGTAACGCCTCCAAACTGAACAAAGGATCCACAAATTACAAATAGGTGATGTCACAACTTACCCCGCCACACTTTCTCAATGTGAGCAAGGATGGTTGACCTTAGGGAGATCAACATCCACCACTGCGGAGACACCATCACGTGATGGTGTCTCCGCAGTGGTGGATGTTGATCTCCCTAAGGTCAACCATCCTTGCTCACATAGTCTTTTACTAGGCAATGCTCCCACTAGCCAGATTCCTACTCCACACTGATGAGGGGCAAATACCCGAAACGGCTGTCTGTGGATGGATACCATGTTTGGCATAGGTGGTCTCCTTGACTGGAGACTGCCCTTCCCGTGGTTGTTCCTTCCCGGTGAAAGACCTGGCTAGTTTCCTGCCAGCGTTGAGAAACATGTGATGGTGTCTCCGCAGGCCTTCTTGCTTTGAATATTTCCCAGGGGGCATTGCTCTAGAATCACTGTGTTGAGAAACACGTGATGGTGTCTCCGCAGTGGTGGATGTTGATCTCCCTAAGGTCAACCATCCTTGCTCATAG
The DNA here is from genome assembly GCF_048569485.1 of Anomaloglossus baeobatrachus. NCBI lineage: Eukaryota > Metazoa > Chordata > Amphibia > Anura > Aromobatidae > Anomaloglossus > Anomaloglossus baeobatrachus. The sequence goes on from NC_134356.1 coordinate 66,347,466, forward strand.
TCTTTTACTAGGCAATGCTCCCACTAGCCAGATTCCTACTCCACACTGATGAGGGGCAAATACCCCGAAACGGCTGTCTGTGGATGGATACCATGTTTGGCATAGGTGGTCTCCTTGACTGGAGCCTGCCCTTCCCGTGGTTGTTCCTTCCCGGTGAAAGACCTGGCTAGTTTCCTGCCAGTGTTGAGAAACATGTGATGGTGTCTCCGCAGGCCTTCTTGCTTTGAACACTTTCTCAATGACCTTTTCACACATTCAGTAGGTGGTTAAAGGAAACCTGTGACCAGATTTCCTATAAGCTGCGACCACCACCAGTGAGTAGTGATGGGCGAACCCCCCGATGTTCGGGATCAGGAGACTCGCCCAATCTTTTTGGAACGTTCAAGTTCGGGACCGGAGATAACGCGAACTTGCATCCGAACCCAGAGCTTGGACTTTACAGTTATGGGATGGGGTGAGAGGGGCTGTAAAATAAATAATATAGTTAATAGTCATATTTACTAGTGATGAGCGAGTATGCTTGTTACTACTTGGTACTCGCACGAGTATCACTGTACTTGGGCTACTCGGCGGGTACCGAGTAATTTCGCGATACTCGTGCTGTACTCGTGGTCTTCATCCCTGCATGTTGGCGCTCTTTTGAGAGCCAGCCCTCATGCAGGGATTGGCTGGCAGACCACTGCAATGCCACAGCCCTGTTAGTTGTGGAATTGCAGTGATTGACCGGCCTGCACAGCGTGACCGAGCCTTTATACCGGCGGGCGCGCTGTGCTCTGCACACAGCCATCTCATATTCCATGCTTTCCACGCCCACAGGCGCCTATGATTGGTTGCAGTGAGACACGCCCCCACGCTGAGTGACAGGTGTCTCACTGCACCCAATCACAGCAGCCGGTGGGCGTGTCTATACTGTGCAGTAAAATAAATAAATAATTAAAAAAACTGGCGTGCGGTCCCCCCAATTTTAATACCAGCCAGATAAAGCCATACAGCTGAAGGCTGGTATTCTCAGGATGGGGAGCCCCACGTTATGGGGAGCCCCCAACCCTAACAATATCAGTCAGCAGCCGCCCAGAATTGCCACATACATTAGATGCGACAGTTCTGGGACTGTACCCGGCTCTTCCCGATTTACCCTACTGCGTTGGCAAATCGGGGTAATAAGGAGTTAATGGCAGCCCATAGCTGCCACTAAATCCTAGATTAATCATGTCAGGCGTCTCCCCGAGATTCCTTCCATGATTAATCTGTAAATTACAGTTAAAAAACACACACACCCGAAAAATCCTTTATTAGAAATAAAAAACACTAACAAAGTCCCTCATCACCAATTTATTAACCCCGACAAACCCTCCATGTCCGGCGTACTCCACAGTCCTCCAGCGTCGCATCCAGCTCTGCTACATTCAGGTGACAGGAGCTGCAGAATACACCGCCGCTCCGGTCAGCTTCACACAGCAACTGAGGTGAGTAGCGCGATCAGCTGCTGTCAGTCAGGTAACTCACGGCCACCGCTGGATCCAGCGGTGCCGCGATTAACCTCAGTGACAGCAGCTGATCGCTATACTCACCTCAATTGCTGCATGGAGCTGACCGGAGCGGCGGTGAGTAGCGCGATCAGCTGAGCTGTCACTGAGGTTACCCGCGGCCACCGCTGCATCCACCGCTGGATCCAGGTAACCTCAGTGACAGCTCAGCTGATCGCTATACTCACCTCAGTTGCTGTGTGAAGCTGACCGGAGCGGCGGTGTATTCTGCAGCTCCTGTCACCTTCATACAGCACAGCTGGCCGCGACGCTGGAGGTCCGTGGATTACGCCGGACATGGAGGGTTTGTCGGGGTTAATAAATTGGTGATGAGGGACTTTGTTAGTGTTTTTTATTTCTAATAAAGGATTTTTCGTGTGTGTGTGTGTGTTTTTTAACTGTAATTTACAGATTAATCATGGAAGGAATCTCGGGGAGACGCCTGACATGATTAATCTAGGATTTAGTGGCAGCTATGGGCTGCCATTAACTCCTTATTACCCCGATTTGCCAACGCACTAGGGTAAATCGGGAAGAGCCGGGTACAGTCCCAGAACTGTCGCATCTAATGTATGCGGCAATTCTGGGAGGCTGCTGACTGATATTGTTAGGCTGGGGGGCTCCCCATAACGTGGAGCTCCCCATCCTGAGAATACCAGCCTTCAGCCGTATGGCTTTATCTGGCTGGTATTAAAATTGGGGGGACCGCACGCCGTTTTTTTAAATTATTTAATTATTTATTTCACTGCACAGTATACACACACACACCGGCTGCTGTGTTTGGGTGCAGTGAGACACCTGTCACTCAGCGTGGGGGCATGTCTCACTGCAACCAATCATAGGCGCCGAAAAGCAGGAAAGCAGGAAATACGAGATTGTTTAATCTCCGGCTTTTTCAAAAGAGGAAAAGCCACCGGAGTTTAGTGAACAGCTGTGCAGCGCCGCGGCAGTGATCGGGGAACGGTAAGTAAGAGAGAGGGGGGAGAATGACCGACAGACTGTGAGAGGGGGACAGACAAGACAGAGCGAGACCGACCGACGGGAGATAGAATGAAAAAGAAAATGACCGACATCGCTAGTAAAAAGCACAAAACGTGCGTTTTGGACATCGGAGTGCCACACAATGTTTTACGTAAAATCTTTCATGTATTAATCTCAAAAAGTAACATACACCAGCTCTATCTCACTATTGGGTATGTGCCCTTAACATTTCCGCCATGAAAATTCATTTTGGTGTCATTTTGGAAGGTTTTCTGGTGAGTCCGTAAAAATGGCGTAAAACTCGGACAAAATTGTTCACAGCTGTGACTTTTGAGTGATAAATGCTTCAAGGGGTCTTCCCCATGCTGTTGCCATGTCATTTGAGCACTCTTCTGAGACTTTTGTGACATTTTTAGGGTTTCTACATGCTGCCGGGGGTCATTTCATAAAAATACTCGGGTCTCCCATAGGATAACATTGGGCTCGGTGCTCGGGCCGAGTACACGAGTATCTTGGGATGCTCGGCCCGAGCCTCGAGCACCCGAGCTTTTTAGTACTCGCTCATCACTAATATTTACCAGTACCACGACACATCCTGCAGACCCGCTCAGTCGCCGTCTCCAGGCCGCTTTTGCTTCCGGGTCCGATCATTAACTTCCGGGGGTATTCACTGCACTGCTTATCACTAGTCAGTCTTCGGCTTTTTTCGCCCGTGTTCGCGGTGACGCCAGGATTCACCCAAGTCCATGGCTTGAACTTTGACTGCCACGATCAGTGTCGGCCTGCTTCTATCTCTGTAGAGACGTTTGTCTGTAGAGAGCAATGAAGCAGAGCTGACATTGCTCTCCCTGTGGACTACATCGGACTAAGGATTTTCTTTTTTATAATAAAGATGGAGTCTCTAAATGTTTTTCTTTTTTTTTATTAGAAATAAAACAATTGTGTTGTGTTTTCTTTACGGTTTACTAGAAATTCATGGTGGTCATGTCTCATTCGGCATGACACCATGAATTTCGGGCTTAGAACCAGCTGTGAATACAAAGCTGGTATTAACCCCTTTATTGCCAAGCGTGCTACCGCCGTCAGGGCCGCTGGATGAGCAGGGTAGAGTGCCTGGAAATGGCACTAAAAAAAAAAAATGACGCCATTTCCAGGGGCGGCTGCGGTTTTTAGCGTGGAGGACCCAGAACGCTTGGACCTTACCACGTTGAGAATCCCTCATCTCTTCACTGATGAATCCCGGTTCTCACTGTACAGGGCAGATGGCATACTGCATGTATGGCATCATGTGGGTGATAGGTTTGTTGAGGTCAACGTTCTGAATAGAGTGGCCCATGATGGCAGTGTAGTTATGGTATGGCCTGGTGTATGTTATGAACAAAACATTTTATTGATGCCATTTTGAATGCACTGAGTTACTGTAATGAGATCCTGAAGCCCACTATTGTGCTATTCCTCCACGACCATCACCATGTTGCAGCACGATAAGGCACAGTCCCATGTTGCAAGGATCCATACACAATTCCTGGAAGCTGTCGCCCATTGAGCATGTTTGGGATGCTCAGGATCAACATATACGACACAGTGTTCATGTTCCTGCCAATATCAAGCAACTTTGCACAGCCATTGAAGAGGACTGGACCAACATTCCACAGGCCGCAGTAAACAACCTGATCATATCTATTCAAAGCAAAATGTGTTGCACTGCGTGAGGAAAATGGTGGTCGCAACAGATACTAACTGGCTTTCTGATGACCCCCCTCCCTGCACCACCCAAATACTGTAAACTGCACATTTTAGAGTGACCTTTTATTATGGCCAGTCTAAGGCACACCTGTGCAATAATAATGCTGTCTAATCAACATCTTGATATGCCACACCTGTGAGTTTGATGGATTATCTCGGAAAAGGAGAAATGCTCACTAAGGCACTCTTCCCTGTTGTGAATGTTGTCTGTGTGGGTGCTGTTTTGAAGTTCCCTCTGGTGGCCAGGAATGGTAGTGGAGCTGAATCTGAGCCTGTGACTCAGACAGGTGTCGGCGTTAATTGGGAATTAGGGAAGTCCTATTGCAGACAAGTCTGGTCTATATATGAGAGCCCTTTTTGCCTTGCTGGTGCCGGTTATAATTGTATATTCCCCATTCTCTTTTACTGGCTTGGAGTTCTGTCCGTCCTGGTTTCCCTGAGCAAGAATTCTCAGTTTTTTCCTTGCTTCATGGTTTACACCATAGGGTGGTTGTTTTCCTTGTTTTGCTTTGTATCCATTTTCTTGCAGGTTAAGTTTTGGTTTCTCTGTTGTGCACATGGGGGTTCCCCCTTTGCTAGCTCTCCTGCAGGAAAAGTGATTTTCGCCCTGTCTAACTAGATTTCCTCTTTTGTATTTTTGTGGGGGTTTTTTTGGTATTTTGTTCTCCCATTATTTACAGGAGTACCTGATCTAGTGGGGGTGAGGTCGTTCGACTTCCAGGGCCATTTTTTACTATCAGGAGTTTGGTATTTTTCTATAGGGATTGTGCACTGACCACAATCCGTTTCCTTTCCTTTGTATTAAGGTAGTTGGACCTCTCCTTTGCTAAATCTATTTTTCCTGTGTATTGTGTTTTCCTACATCACCGTAATCTTTATATGTGGGGGGCAAAGTACTTCTTTGAAGACTTCCCTGAGGCAAGGTATTTTTCCTCATTTCTCTCTGTGAGGCGTAGCTAGTTTCTTAGGTTGTGATGAGGCGCCTAGGTTTTTAGCAATGCTCCACGGCTACTTCTAGTGTGGTTTGATTGTCAGGGCATGGAATCAGCCCAGGTTCCAACTACTATTTTCTTAGTGTTTTTTCACCAATGGGGATTGTTTTGTAATCTTCCACAGTTGCCGTTGCTGTCTCCCACACTGATGTTACTTCTGGGTCCGCGGTTAGTGCAGTGAATATGCAAGAGCTTAATGAGCGAGGCCAGTAGTAACAGCCGAGGCAGAGACAGCAGCGCAGGAGACAGGCAAGTATAAAAATTCCTTATTTTTATGTGACCTGTGTTTTCTCCGGTAAGTGTCACATGTTCAGTGTAGATATTTTTCTTTAAAATCAAATTTACAGCTTTGATCCCATTTTTTAAGAAAAAAAAAAAAAAAAAAAAAAAATTGGTTGTTGCACAGTATAAACACCTTAAAGTAGACAAGCAGCAAAAGAAAAAAAAAAACAAAAAGCATAAAAAAAATCTTAATTTCTGTTTTAGTAGTCCTTCTCACCCCCCCACCCCAAGTAAAAAAAAAAGCCAACTAATATATTAAGCTATATAGACTGAGCTGTTTTAAAAACAAAAAAACAAAAAAAAAAAAAAAAGCTCATAGAAGTCTACCTGGATCATAAAAAGTGTGTTGATTATGTTATACTGACTGAAAGTCCCAATTTTCCTTTCACCATTGATGTGAGATCTTGAAAGGAGATTTCCAAATTTACATGAGAAGGAATTGAATGTCAAACTTTACCTAAGAGTCTATTGGGTCCCCCTAAAAATTCTTCATTATTAAAAATACCCTCATCTTCAGTGTAACCATCATTTATATAAAGGCACCATAGACACACAAGGATTGACACAATATTTGAGTCACTGTGACACATTAGGACTATAATTACAATGGAGTTCTTTATTTGACAGCTCCGCAAACAGAACAGAAAGATTTTCATGTATCTGAAAAGTAAAAACGGTAATAGACAGACCACAAATTTGTTTTATTCTTGCCATGCTGAAACAATTAAAAACGGGAAACAACAAAAACAAACTGAAAAAAAAAATGATTGTGCTCACAGGATTAATAAAATAAAAATGGGGAGTTAAAAAATATATATATAAATTAAAAAAAAAAAAAAAAAATATGAAATAAAAAATTGGTAGAATATAAAAAAAAAAATCCCAGAGAAGAAAGGTCAAAGTTAAGGATAACTTGGGAAAATACATCAAATACTTAGAAATCGAGAAAACTTCAACGATAGCTTCTGATTATACATATTAATTTACCCATCGTAAAAATAGTTACATACTTTGCCATAATATTTTCAGTCAAGGTTTTTTTGTGTGGGATTTTTTTTTAATTATATATATATATAGATTTCTTTAAAGGTTTATATTAAAAAGCAACACTTTCATGTACATAAAACTGTACAAAACAAGGCAGCATCACAAGCAGGTAAATTAAATTTTTTGTGTTAGCCCCTTTCCATTGGTGGACGTTGCCGATACCGCAATAGGTCAGGAGGCAAATAGAATAAACACTAAAAATCTAAAAACAGGCTTTGATTATTTTCTTTTATACACCCTTTTTTAAATTTGATACAGAATGTGGAGTTGGGAAACACCCACTTACTACTCTGCCAAATGTAGCCATTGGAGATCCAATTTTTCCATCATTTCCAAATTGTAACCTTTGGTTTTTGTCCTCAAAGTAAATGTCTTGTGTCATCATAGTGCAGGCTTAAAATGCTAGAAAGTCTTTATGGTAGGAGCAATGACCTGCCCTCATATTGCACATACAATTTAAGAAAACAAGGTCATATAAACCAAATAAATATGGCGTAAAAATAGGAGATCCGTTATGCCCATTAGGATTAGTCTACAAAGTCGCAAAAATTTGGGAAGCAACACAGATTAGAACTGTGCATTTATCCAACAATGCTAGACAGTAGGTTACACATTTGTACGGAGATAGTGAATTACAGCACTCACCATTTTTTTAATTGCTTTCTTGGATATATATCCAATTACCTCAAAAAGAGGTCATCTATATATCGGTGCACCTTTAGTCCACATCTTACCCAAGCTTCAACAACTTGGTCTAGAATGATAGTTTATGTTACCTACAGACCCAGAACTAAGGTCCATGCACATAATGCTTCCATATTAAAAAAAAAAAAAAAAAAAAAAAAAATAATTCATAGTGCTCAGGTTACATTTAGCCAGGTCATACACTCAAACACTAACCCTATCGTATATAGTTTGAAAGCACCATGGGTAAAATGGCTTTTATGACATGCAAACAATTAGAGGTGGGTTACAAAAGTTTGAGAAGTAAACTGGGTAATTACCCACCCTTTACCCTATAGCCCAAAATCTGTTCTTTCACTTAGATGAACATGCAGTGGTAAGAACTCTATTACAGCTCAAATGACGACATTGCGTAAACATAAATAGCCATTTTCTTACAATAGGCAATTGTTTTACCTCTTAATGTCCGACTCCACAGGAAATCTGCAATGTACTTTTCTGGCATGGGAAACACAAGGCCTTTTGTGATGAGGACTGCAATGTTAGAATACGATATACAAGCTAATATGTCCCATCATGCTCTGCTTGTCATCTATTCAAAGTTTCTTCTAGCATGGAAGACTAACAAATGTACAACTTATTTGGCCAAGCAGTTTTATTGACAGCCGTCATATTGTAAGGTGCCGAAATGTGTCAGACACCCGAGCTGTCCAACCCTGGCTCTACATATTGTGCATAAAATGTCAAGAATGATTGCACCACAAAAAATAGACTATTCGCAAACAAGATCTCACCCGCATTAAAAATGCAGCAACAATTATACGTGCAAGAGCAATGGATGTCCCGAAGTGTAATGCAGAAAATGCCAAGGTGAGAGGAGGTGAGCGAGGAATTAGATAGCAAGTGAATGGGAGACAGGAGTGGATAATTAAGAACCTACCCAGACAGAGATGTGTGTTAGAGATGTCATATTAGATCATGTGGGAGCGTAGCTCAGCTCTGACACAGTCACCCCTCACTAGCAGAGCAAAAACTGTCAATCTTCCCTTCTCCTACAGGTCTCTAAGCTGAACGGAGATAAACAACAGCTAGAAAAGAGCAGCGGGTATAAAGCCAAGCATTCCAGATTGGCGATGTGCTAATGAGAAATTAGCTTTATATAAACAGCTGCGGAGAGATCATGATGGAAATTTAACAGTGTACTGACGAAGACATTGGGTAAAGGAAGAACCAAAATGTTGAGGTCTTTATTATTGTTCAATATCTATTGGACCATTTTCTTCTGTTAAAACACCCAGAAACTCACAATTTTATTCCTTGAATTTCTTTACTAACTACCATCCAGTGACATCACTGAGGCATAAAGTAATGTCCGTAAGACCATTGATGTCTGCCACAAATCTGCGCTCCACAGGAGCCCACATTGCGTCTCATATCCTCCGCTGTGACCTACAAATTAAATATTGATTCTGGTTATTTGACATTAAGAACCCAGATTCAAAATTTTTAAAAAGCCGCTAAGAAACAAAGATGGAAATTTAAACGAGGCTGCACCCTAAGCGACTATACAAGTGTGAAACTTTTAAAATAATTCAGGTAGTATCATAAATGGCTTGTAGATTGAAGCTACACTTCAAAAATGGTGACCTCTCTTGTGTCTAAAAAGAGAGCCACTATAAAGCAGGTTTCATACATCCGTAGTTTCAGGCTCCATGTGCTGCAAGTTTTCTGACCTGAATACAGCAACCTCAAAAAGATACAGGAGATGTCGCGTTAGGGTCGGGAAATATCCACAATCAATTCAGACATCTAGGACCCCATACAGAGTGTAAATTGCGGATGCGCGAAACTAGCTGAAAAAGTAGACCGCTGGAAAACATGGAATTGTGAAAGGGACTGAAAATGTCACATTCTGAACCTTTAATTTTGATGATTTTCAAACCTATGGGAGAATGATCATAGGGTAAACAGTTGTTTTACAAACCATCCTATTGTATTCTACGTTAACCCAAATACTAACGAAGTGAATGTCCACCCTTGAAAACAGTTTCTTTAATCTAAATATATCCAAAATTCTGTGTTAAATAATTTCAAAACCCTATAGGTGGGATAAATTCATCAATTTACATTTTTTTTTCTAATGCTTAGCTCCAAATCCCCTACATATCAATGAGTAAGGCCCTGCTCACATCTACATCAGCGGCATTGGTAAAAAGGACAGCATGCTTGAACCCAGTAGACCGCGCTAAAAAAAAAAAAAAATATATATATAGGTTTGGTGTCTCATGTGGCCGATTCAGTCCTCCACCAATGTCAACGTTCTTGTTCTATGACTGAGCAGAACAATGAAATTGACAAATGCAGATATAAACAGCAGTTTCTGTCTGCCTGTACCTACCAATAGGGACACAATATACTGGTCTTGTACAATGGTCAACAGTCAATGTGTTGTAAATTTCTAAACTTTCCTTAGATGTGGCTGAGGGAACTCAGAATTTTAACTATCATTTAACTATGGCTGTAGGAATAAAGTTTGAGAAACATGAGCTCTGGCTATATTACAAGGACAGCACAGACTAGTGGACCTAAAACTACATGGTGCAAAAAGGTTCCCATTCACAATTTCGGTTACAAGTGCAGGCCATGAGTTTGGGTCAGGAGACCCACAGCCGACCTAGACATCAACAGACAAAAGTGAATTGTAATAGTTTTTTCCTGTTATTTTCTAATTTTCATCAAAATCGAATATGTTCCTCCAAGGTGTAAATAGTTTCATAAGACAGTAGTGAATGGCAATATAAATTGCATAAAAAGAAGTATAGAAGAAAAGCAAATACACAAAAGAAGCAAAGTTGGAATATCAGGTGACATGGACAGATGGCACACGTCAGGTGAGGTCATCTTATACCAGCTATTACAACATTGTAAATAGTCACAATCCGGGCATTTAAAATTTTTATTAACAAAATCGCTCATGGCGCCAAACATGGATCATCATTAAGCTATATGTTGTAAGGAGGAAATGAAGATATATATCCTTTAAATACCAGTATTCAAATACAAAGCATTCCACGTTCTCTTCTCCATGCACTCTGTGTATTAAAATGGGAAGAAAGAAGAATTGTAATAACCCAACCCTCTAAAAGTAACATGGCATATGAGTGCCGCATTTATAGGTCTCCCTTCGTAGGATACAAAACCTCATTTTATTAAAGTGGTTAGTGCTTCTGCCAAAACACGTTTCAGAATCACCAAATGGTAAATTTAGTTTAAAAAAACCCATAAAACAAAATTTGACCGATTATTCGTGGTGCAATTTACAGTAGATGTGGCACAACAAAAAAAAAAAAAAAAGAAACTTTGACTTCGCAAATCTCGGCAGATTATGTGCAAATTAGTATTACAGAAATGTACACCCGAAACTGAACCTTTCTACTCTGGTTTTAAGGATTTCTCTCTCCTATTAAATAGGAAAAGGAAGTAATGCCACTGAATACACCAGCCTACATGCTCGTTTAACCAAAACAAAACCCAACCGGCTGTGAGCCATTTGGCAGAGTGTAGTCAAAATTAAGTTACAATAAAGAAAAACAAAAAAAAAAAAGAAAGAAAACAAAAGGTTTCTTGCAACGATAAAAGCTGAAATCAAGCAGACAATCTTCATTCAAAGGGTTTGTATTTACAGAAGTCTACATGAAACGGCCAGTCAAATTCGCAGCTTACCCTGTTAGTGATGAGTTGGATATGCAGATAGATTACAGTTTGGTCCCCATCAGGCTGTCCCTTGCAATCATCCGTACTCATTCAGTTGGCACCTTTGGTATAGAATATCCCCCCCTTTTTACCTAAGGACATTTGTTGACACCAATAAATATTTCACAAGATTACTAGACACCTACAAATCGTGGTTGTGAACCAAAGCCTAAGGGAGAATCCTTGGGCATTTGCCTAACTCCATCGAGTTTGCCTCAAGGCGGAGCAGTCCTTACTTTTTTAGCACTAGCATGCAGTAAATAAAACTAAAACATAATAGGTGATAGTACATGGACTGTATTATAAAAGTATTTATCGGATGAGATACCCTTCTTTAACTTAACGGAGCTTAGAAAAAACAGGAACCATCTAACTTCTGTATAATCGCATGGTTGACAAACTCACAAAGTCAGCATGCCATTTTTAAATAGATAATTTTTGGGGAAAAAAAAAGAAAATTAATGCCTTTATAGGTTGAATATCAAAAATATTTTTTTTAAAGTATTTTATTGAAATTTAAGTCGAAATAAGCTTATTACCACGTACGAGGCGGGAACTTGAGTATTTTTTTGACACATGGTCTACGTGAACACATACTGCAGTACCCAAGTAGAAATTTGAGATCAATTTCCGATGGGAAGTTGTGAGATTATATTTATATTTATATTTATATTTATATATATATATATTTATATATATATATATATATATATATATATATATATATATATATATATATATATATATATATATATATATATATATATATATATATATATATATATATATATATATATATATATATATATATATATATATAAATAAACCATATACTAAGCCTAGTATCAAGTGTTTAACCAAAAATATATATATATTAAAAAAAACATAAGAGAAAAAAAACTCTACCAACTGTCATTCGTTCACCACAAAGACGGTAATTTCTCCTATAAAAGAGGACATTCAACCTATGTACCAGAAGAGATGACAGCACCAAGAACACCCTTCTTTAGGATTCTCATACACAAACCACAATGGCTTTTAAAGTCCACCTTTGCTTTACTGTTTCTCATCTTTGGCCGAGAAACATAACGCAAGTTCCCTTTTTATATAAAAACTACATTTTTTTTTTCTTAAAATAAAAAGAAAAAAATGTGCTTCCCCTCTCTAAATCCAGTTCTGACCTTTACGATAATGAATTGTCTATGTAGAGGGCGGTTTCAAATTTTACACAGGAATAAGAAAACAAAAAAAAACAAAAATGGAAAACTGAACAAGAAAAATAAAGTAAAACACAAAATTAAAATAGGCATAGGCCTAGAAGCAGTTGCATGGACCATAAAGCAATAGTTTTTAGTTTCTCTCAATAGGTCTCCTTCATATAAAAGTTAGCCTGGTTTAGGTCTGTATCTCCCAATTCTTCCTGCTCTCTTTCGAGTTCAAACCATGCCAAAAAGTGAATTTCACAGGTATATCTCCCTCTTGGCAGACTGGGAGGAAGGAGTTGTGGCGTGCTGGAAATCAGCGGTTTGGGTTAGGGGGATTTCCTCCATAGGGGAGTCCGTACATGGCTCATGGCTGTTACTGGTAAAGGCACTGTAAGTCGGTAACAGCTGGATGTTGGCCATTTTGGTGGTGCTGTTATTGTTGCCTCCAATGCGGTCCTCTGGAATTCTGGGGTTTCCATTGCCAATCTGCTCTTGACTCCCCTTGTCTTGGTAAGGCACAAAAGTGGAGAGTTTCAGGGCATTCTTGGGCCTGCGGTTGGGGGATGGCTGGCCGGGCATCCAGCAAGTATCAGAGTGTCCATATTCTGTACATTCCCGCGTGCAGTTTCCCGTCATGGCTACATCAGGCAGTGGTCTGAGATCTGAAGACAAACAGAAGAAAATATTGATTAACAGCACAATAATGTAACAGACTTATCACTTTTAATGTGACCTATCCTGTACCCCTTGAGCTGCCTTATTACAAGCGCTCTTTTTGAAAAGGTGAGTCATGAGATATGATTCATTTCCTATAGTACATAAGTGATCACTGATTATAAAGTCACAATTTCAGCCTATATTCAGAATGCTACAAAAAAAGCTATGCTCAAACTCTAACACACACTTGGCATACATGGGAATAAAATGTGGATACGATGAAATGAGACGGTCAAACTATGGCTGTGACAGGAACAAGATCAAGAACACCAGCCAAATAACCCCTATTAAAAGCATTTGATTTCAGTAGCATAACTAATCGAGAAAAAGCCCATCTGTATTACACAAAGTGGCAGTATGATAAACTGGAATATGGTTACTGTACTGTTAGACTACATCAGTCTCGTTATAGTTTGACATTAGCAAATATTTTGAAAGTAGAATTGTTCAGCTTTGCCAAATTTGTCCAAAGTCCAGTAAACCCTACAATAGTCTTGAAAAGACATTTGTAAAACTCTAAGGTCCCCAGACACACACTAGATGAAGCGGAGGAGGCTAAACTTTAGTTGTGGAACAGACACGTTTGGACGGAGTATTAAAAAACCTTTTATTGCATTTATTCGATGGAATCTTGCGAGTTCAATAAATCCTTTGGGGTGTTCTGTCTTTTGAATAGCGGTGTTTCACTATTGGGGCCTTTTTTGGACTTTCCTACCATTAGATCAGTGAGATCAAACTACTGTAGAAGGGACAACATTTTGTCCACTGTCTAGACCCTGGTTGTGGGATTAAGTGATACTGTTACCTCTGTACTAACTTTTGGCATCATTAGTCAAGTCAATATTGGAAATTCAGTCCAGTTTCACCCGAGACCGGTTGAGCCTTTTCAGTCTAAAAATTCCAACGCAAATCAATTTGCACATCTTTAGTTATAACCATTTCATATCAATGTCTGCATTCAACAAATTATTTTGAAAAACATTCTGGAACAGATGGTAAAATTGTTAAAAGAATATCTAGAAACACAAGTTCGATGACATCTATGAATTCCCATTGCCCAAAGACTCCGTTTCAAAACACTAACCATGACATACAAAGCCATCTGCAACGTGTGTCCTCTTTACATCTGTGACCTATCCTCCCGGTACTTACCTGTATGCAACCTCCGATGTTCACAAGATTTTCTCTTCCCACAATTGCATACAAGATTTCTCCTGTGCCTCATCCATAATCTGGAAAGCTCTACCTCCACATATTATACTCTCACATACCATGGAAACCTTCAAAAAGGAACCTGAAGACCCACCTCTTCCGAAAAGCCTACAACCTGCAGTAACCCTCAATACCAGTCTGATGAAGCACATAAATACAAAAAAAATACACCTTTGTATCGGGCCAAAGTTTAAAAAAATATACATATATTCATAAGGATCATTCATTCCAATTTAGATAAAAGACGTTTTATGGCTGAACCATTGAATGATTGATCAAAGAAAAAGGTTTTATCAGTCTACTGGCAAAAATAAGCAATCACAACCCCCAGCCAGTGACTGACTGATCAGTCAAAAAAAACCAAACAAACCCCAAAACCCTGATGAATGTTTATATGGATTGAAATTGTCCATTTTGATCAATTAAAGTCCAATTTCTATGGCCACCTTTACTGTTTGTCAGCCTACCAAGAGAAAACAGACGAGAATCAAAACATTTCGTAGGCAAAAAAATCACACCATAAAAAAAAAACCAAACAAAACTAACCTTGGCCATCAAATCTTCATTTTATTTTTTTTTTACTTTAAAAGTATATTAGATATCAAGTCCTTAGGGAAAAAAGCAGATCATGTATAACAAAAACTAGACCTTATAAACAACAGGTTGTTCATGATTAAGTCTAGATTTTACACTTAGACCAAAACAATGACTAAGGGCTGTAGGAATCCACAATAATTCGAACTTGAGCTCCTCAAGTGATATTAAGGATGGTTCAGGAGAGATGGTCAATTGTCAACCATTTCAACTGAAAATTTGGTAAGAGTCGAAGAAAGGGCTCCAAGTCAACTGTATGAAGACTGGAAAGTCCAGAAAACAGCAAGATATTCAGGATCACAAAACATCGAACCAATTAAAGTCCACATCATGACTTGAATCTGCGGAGTAAGCCCATTCGTTTCATCCATCTACCTCAATTTTCTGCAGTAAAACTCTATATTGGAGACGCTAAAGTAGCTGAACAATCTGTTCAAGCAGGAATTGTGGCCCGGTGTTCCTAACTTTGTAAATTATGCTGCTAAAATTTGTTTTGCATAATGTATTGACAAAATGAGTATAAAAAAAAAAAAATCTGTCTGTACGGGAAAAGCACAAGTCAATTTCTAGACGAAAAATGAATGGAAAAATATGCATTGATTGATAGTGTTGTTTTAGGAGCCAGCGGGAAGCACCGGGCTCAGAGCATGTATATTATTAGCATATACCGATTTTATATTTCTTAATAAAAATTATCTATTGGTGCAATCTATGGCCTTTCCTTTCTCACTCTGGTCAGAAGTCGGTCCCTTGTGAAAAAACAAAGGTGAAATAAGCTACAGTTTGATGTAACGGTTTGCAAAGTATTTGCAAGAGGCAGACAGGAGGCCCTAGTGCCCCATCAAAATGTCAAAACAAAACATTTAATTACTATTCTTGCTGAACAATAAACCTGACGATTGGGGGACCCTTAAGGTTCACTATGCATTTGCCTCTGTCTGTTTGACAGCTGGTGCATGGCTTCTCCTGGGCTATTAAGAGTCCCATCTCTCCCTCCTACAACCCCTCCTTCTTCTACCTCCTCACCACGGATCCCCAGACTCCTGGCAGTTACAAATTTACGCATTGAATACAGAAATTTAGATACAAGAGGCAAATTTAGCATCCAAATTTCGATGGTAAGTGTTTCAAAAACGTCTTTTATATAATGATATTTCACAATTAGGACACAGAGACAACCATTAAGCTAAAATGACAATGAAATAAACCTTTGCAGGGAAGAACTAATCACACCAATTACATCTATAGCTACCACAAGAATCATAGCGGCCCCAAAGTTCTAAAATGATCAAATAGAGGTCAGGGAAATCATACAATGGCAGATAGGTAAAAAAACAAAACAAAACATGAATTCGCTCATACAAGAAACCATAGACATATGAGCAAAGTTTGGGCAAACCTTCGGATTTCACCTGGAGAGGATGACTATCATATATGTATACAAAAGCTGACCAATTCACCCCCTACAGATTATGTTGGGAAAAACAAAGCTCAGGGTTGCCGAATTTATATGTTCCTTCTGTCAACATAAGGCGTTAAGCCTGATTTACACATGACACACTTTCGAACAAAGTGTTGGCTAATTGTTTGGCCAAGGGCCACCTCCGCTGACTCTCCCATACACACAAGCGCTCCCGTATTCTCTACAAGAAAGCTGTCGACGACTTCCACATTGGCCGGTAGGAGAACAATATGATTGGTAGTCCAAAATCAGACGTGCTATAGACCTGTCTCCCAGCCATCAGTCGTCCAGAGCCCCCATACACATTAGACCATCAGCCGAGCCCACTGGTATCAGTGGGTTGGGCCGACAGTCTAATGTGTATGATTGCATTTAAGCTGCTGCCAGATACCTTTGGCGGATGCTTAAAGCCCCCTTCCCATACATTTTAAACTAAAGTTGGCCCAAACCAATGATATTGACTGGATTGGTCGATGGCCTAATCTTTATGAGACCATTCTCAGTCTCCCCTGACCTTTTCAAAAGAAGAGGAGAATCCAGATTCCCAAAAACTTTAGAGACATTCTTTTGTGCTGATAAAGCAACGCTAGGCGAATTCAGTAAGGTCTTTCATAGAGAATGGGAGCCCTAGGCTGAGCAGAGCAGTCCTGTATACGGGAGAGAACGGTATGCTTAACGATCATTCGGCAGACAGTTATCCAATGTGTGTGGGTATCTACTTTTTTTTATGGAAATCAAATGCAGTCAAGAAAAACTTGCCTATACATGGGAAGGGGTTGGAAAGGATAGCCTCTAAAAGTTGCAAGTGTGCGCTAAATAATAAGCATAACCATTCCAAACTAGAAACCTACCAGCTTAACTGAGGAAGAAGCAAAGATGGTTTACTTATGGACAATAGTGAGGAGAGGTTTTCAACAATTGGTTTTGGAGACTACTGAACATGGAAAAGTATTATAAAGAAGGAAAATGGGAGAAGCACCCATGAGGAACGGAGAAGAGGTTGGATTGATAATACAAATGCATCCATTTTTGAGTGACTATGTATGTTCCATCAATTATTATCTAAATTTTCAGCTCCTTGCAACTCTGGATTCCTGGTGAGAACATTGTATCACATATACACAGTTAATATGTGAAATATCAGCAAAAAAAGCCTTACAGCTAAGGTCATCCATGAGCTGAACCCGGCTCAACAGAAATTGAAATGATAATACTGATTTAGCACAATAAAAGAAAATGGGTGTCCTTGGGAAACCGACCTAAACACTACTGCCCTGTAGCGATCTGATAGCCAGAAAATATGCCTTAAGGCGTACAAATGGTCATTGATCACAATATGTCAAAGGAAATGGATTCTCAGATCACGGCAGGAATTTAACACCAGAAGAAGCAGCCAACTATAATGAGGTAAAGTATTTCTGTGTAAGGAATAAATGGACGTATACAGCCCACCATAACACCCTCATACGTAGCTTTTTATTTTCTTTGAAAGGTAGACCTTAGACTAAAATCAACCATCAGTATGATAACTGTAGTGCATGCCCTCTTCATCTCCCACCTTGACCACTGCAACCTCCTGCTCCGTAGCCTCCCTTCTAACACTGTAGTGCCCCTACAATCTATTCTAAACTCTGTGACCTGATTAAACCATCTCTTCCTTTGCTAATCCTGGTCCTCTCCACTCTGCCAATGCCTTTACTGGCTTCCCATTGCCTAAAGACTCCAGTTCAAAACCCTATCAATGACTTACAAAGCCATCCACAACCTATCTCCTCCATACATCTGTTACCTAGTCTCCCGGTACTTACCTGCACACAGCCTCAATCCTCACAAAATCTCCTTTACTCCCCTCTTTCCACAATTGCATACAAGATTTCTCCCATGCCTCCCCCATACTCTGGAACACTCTACCCAAACATATTAGACTCTTGTTTACTGTGGAAACCTTCAAAAGGAACCTGAAGAACCATCTCTTCCAACAAGCCTACAACCTGCAATAACCCTCAGCCTCCTATTCCACTGCTCAACCAACTCTACCCCCCACCTACTGTATCCTCAACCATCCTCTGTAGACTGAGCCTTCACGGGCAGGGTCCGCTCTCCTCCTGTACCAGTCTGTGCCTTGTATTGTTCATGATTATACTACTTGTTTTTATTATGAATACCCCTTTTCACTTGTAAAGCACCATGGAATAAATGGCTAATAATAAATAAATAATATAGTAGTGTCCTGGCTTTTACCTAACATCAGATGGGGTAAAGTAGTTGGATTTCAACATGCCTCATCCTTTAAGCTGGAAGTTTCCAACAGTGGCATAATCCAGTCTCCTTACACATGCACACCCAGTCGAGCCAAGTGTGCTTGTGTATTGGGTGGTGGGGTCGGGAGGTATTTGGGTCATTCAGCTTGAAGAAAATTACCAGCTTGACACATTGTCAACCTGTGAGATAGTTGAAACATAGCACACACATCTACAAAGTACAGAAGCGTTCTCTATTGGGAAACTTCATTTACATGACTCCAACATCTTGGAAGGGCATTCAAGAAGATGTTTTACCCTCCTTATTTTGGATACAAATTTCAGTATTAAAAGAAGAAATTTAAATGAGAAAAAAAAAAAAAAAGATAAAAATCCAAGTTATCAGATCTTATTCATCAAGAAGAACATCAAGAATTTCAACTGAAAGCCAAGACTGTTGGCTCTAGAGACGAGGATGAACATTATATGAGTGCCATATGAGCTCCAATAGGCTCAGCACGTAATTGTACCCTGAGCAAAAATAAATTCAGAGTGAAATCAATAAAATGAATGCATATGGTAGTCTAATGGCACGGTGAACACATACACACACACAAAAATTAATCACCTAAGGCACACCCACTTGGACTTTTTACTTGTCCCCATCTTTTTCCACAGTGTAGAGGCATACAATCATCAAGTTCTGAAATGACATCCTGACCTAGCAAATATTGGTGACAAATACAATGTGTACGCTATCACTCACGTTAATGTGGTAATGTAAATCTTGCCGCTTGGCTCTAAAAATTATTTTTGGGGCTCAATCTAACCCGAAAAAACAACATGCTAACACACTAAACTACACACACCTGTCCTCACTAAAACAGTGTAACGTGAGTAGAAGAGGAACAGGAGGTCATTTACCAGAGTCCTTTCTACATCGCGGGTTGCAGAGTCGCCTGCCCTGCAGACTTTAGAACCTTATAATGAGGCAGACCGCAGCCTAATCTTGGCACGTCCCGGGTTAGCGGACTATCGAAATTTTCACCGCTCTTCCCTGTGGCAGTGCGCATGTATAAGAGAGAGATAAAGAGAGAGAAAGGACGGCCAGTGAGAGAAGGTACATCACACACATTGTTCCTCATGTGTTTGTATACATTCACATACAGAATATCTACCTAGTGCTGCCAATTGTCTACAGGATAAGACTATTAGTAACATTGACCATTTCCCTTAACTTGGCTGTTGCAATCCAGATTTTAGACACAATCAAAATTTTCCTTCAATTTCCGTAATCTATTTCTACATTTAGTAAAGAAGTGTTATCAAGGTGTCATGAGAACCCAGCCAAGAATCACCAATATAATAGTGTCTCCAAATGCTGTTAATCTGCAGGTTAATAGCGTTTAGGGATATGACTAATCATGAGTGAGTTTCGAAATACTTGGACTCGCGATACTCGTAACGAGTACTGTTTAATACTCGTGTATTCATTCCGAATAGTGTGTGCAATGCAATTCAATGGGGATTACTCGCAATGTAACGAGTAAAGGCGGCGTTACACGCTACGATTTATCTGACGATATGTCATCGGGGTCACAGATTCCGTGACGCACATCCGGCATCGTTAGCGACGTCATTGCGTGTGACACCTACGTGCGACTCCGAACGATCGCAAATAGGTTGAAAATCGTTGATCGTTGACACGTCTGTTAGTTTCAAAATATTGTTCATTGTTTGGAACGCAGCAGACATATTGGTACGTTTGACACCCTGCCAATGACGAACAACATCCACACGACCGCCTTGGTCAAACAATATATCGCTGAACGATTTTGCGTCGCTTGTGAGATCGTTATGTGTGACCGCTAATAAACGAGTTACGTGCGATCTCGGCAAATCGTAACTATGATCTGGGCGTGTCACATCGCTAATTAGAACGTCAGATAAATCGTAGCTTGTAAAGTGGCCTTAACCCGAATGCCGTACTATTCACTAGTCGCAAGAATAGTGCGGCATTCGGGTTACTCGTTACATTGCGCGTATTCCCCATTGACTTGCATTGCACACACTATTCAGAATGAAGTCAATGGGGAATACTCGCAATGTAACGAGTAACCCGAATGCCTTACTATTCTTGCGACTAGCGAATAGTACAGCATTTGGGTTACTCGTTGCGAGTATTCCACCACTGACTTGCATTGCACATGCTATTCGGAATGCATACGCGAATGTTAGACAGTACTCGTTTCGAGTATCGCAAATCCAAGTATTTCGAAATTCGCTCATCATTAGATATGACTGGTTCTTTTTAAAAGGGAACCTGTTACATTAAGAATGTATGGGTAACACTGAAGGAATATATCGCAAGGGCATCAATCACCGATTACCAACATAAAGTTATTGGTTTTAAGGGTTTTATTAGTAACTACAAAATCACAAACCAAAAAACTAGTGTATATAAAACCATAATAGTGCACACAAAATGGAAGGGGCTCAGGGCAGATTCCCTAAGATCTCTCTCTCTCTATCGGTGGAGGTTGGCACTCTAGTAGGACGATGTGGCTCCCCTGCTCAACGGCGGCTAACCCTCAAAAGCCCTATACTGATCCACTTATACGGCACGTATAAGTGGATCAGTATATGGCCTTGGAGAGCTAGCCGCCGTTGAACACGGGTCCCACATCGTCCTACTAGGGTGCCAATCTTTGCAGATAGGAAGGGGGATACTAGGGAATCTGCCCTGGGCCCCTTCTATTTAGTGTGCAATATGGTTTTCTGTACACTTTTTTTGATGTGTGATTTTGTAGTGACTAAAAGTTATTGGTTTTAAGGGTTCCACATTAAGAATGTAGTCTGATCTACTAACAAACGTTAGTATAAGGCAAGAGAAGCTGAGCAGTTTAATATATAGGTCTGTAGTAAAGAAACCAGTATAACTTATTACATTACATCGCCTACACGCACTCTATCCTTAGGAGTCCAGTAGAAGGTCCAACTGGCCTCCAAAGCCAAGACTAAGAAGGAATTGAAATGAAAAAATGACAAGTTATACTGATGGCTTTATTATTAAACAATCAATCAATCTGCTCAGCTTCTACTTGCATAGTCAATGTGACTGGTTCTCCTTGAAGACCAATAGAAATTGGTTTCATCAATGGCATGTTTGATTCCGACACCTCGGCGTGGTTGATGTACATTTCTTAGGTAGAGAAGCATTGCTAAAAATTTGGGTATGTCACTCCTGAAGCTACTAGTTTAGGGAAAGGGGATTTTGTGAAGCATGATTTATGGTTCACGACTTTCAACAGCAAGGCGATGGGTAGCATGACATGACTGCTGATGTTCAATGCCACATGGTATAACAAAATGAAGTTTCAGGCTGCAAAGTCTACACTTCTGAACCACCCCCTGATCCCAAAGGAATGTAAGATGCAAATATCTTTACATTACCCATAATGTGCCTTATGAACCCAATGGAATAGTATCAAAATAACTCCGTCTTAAAGGATTAGATGGTTATAAAATAATCTTTTGGTTTTGGGTACGAAGGTCAAGTGACCAGACCACCCTTACTTGAAAACTAAACTTTTTTAGCACTCCTGTTAACTTTATTCCCTAAACCTGTATAAACACAGTTTGCTGTCTACTTTGGGGATCCAGCACTTTTCCGTTCCTCTTTAGAGTTGCATAACGTCTATTCGGATAACAGTGCGCACTGTGTGAACCCGGAAGTGACAGTAAATTTAATGAGCTTCAGAACGAGCCTCCATAGACTTACATTGTTCAAGAGACTCACGGAGAGGGCAATGTGATCTGGAGAGTAAGAATATTCATCATGTGACTCAAAAAAGCAGCGAAACAGCGCTAGATCCTGGAGAAAATGGCGATCAATGAGTATATTATTAACACACTACACTTCATACACATGTTTAGGGAAAACAAAAAGATAATTGGACTAATTAAAAATGAATTTTTAAAATTATTCATCAGCCTTTGCAAAGTTATAATTCTTAGTAATATACCACATTACCTCATTTTGCCATATTGTCTCAAAAACCATGGAAAATGTGCTATTTTAGCTACATAGTCCAAGCTCTTTTACAAGATGCTTTGAGCTGCTGATCTAGCACAAGCTGCTCTGAACTGCTGCTTTAGCAAAAATCCCTAATCAAACGCTATTTACTAACACTCACTGTTTGAGCCTCTCTGCTCCCTTCCACCATGCTAATTTTTTTTTTTTTATTTAGTCCCTAAAATGTAAGGAAATGATCAATAAGTACCTGTCATATTTGATTGGTTCATTGCAGAACACACGAAGGGGTACTTTGCACGCTGCGACATCGCTACTGCGATATCGTCGGGGTCAAATTGAAAGTGACGCACATCCGGCAGCGGTAATGACAGCGCAACGTGTAAAGCCTAGATGCACCGATAAACGATCGCAAAAGCGTCGAAAATCGGTGATCTGTGTAGCGTCGGTCATTTTCATAATGTCGCACTAATAGGACATACGATGTTGTTCCTCGTTCCTGCGGCAGCACACATCGCTGTGTGTGAAGCCGCAGGAGCGAGGAACATCTCCTTACCTGCCTCCACTGCTATGCGGAAGGAAGGAGGTGGGCGGGATGTTTACGTCCCGCTCATCTCCGCCCCTCCGCTTCTGTTGGCCGCCTGCCGTGTGACATCGCTGTGACGCGGTATGACCCGCCCCCTTAGGAAGGAGGCGGGTCCCTGGCCAGAGCGACGTCGCAGGGCAGGTAAGTGCGTGTGAAGCTGCCGTTGCGATAATGTTCGCTACGGCAGCTATCACAAGATATCGCATGTGCGACCGGGGCGGGTACTATCGCGCTCGGCATCGCTAGTCAATGCTAGCGATGTCGCAACGTGCAAAGTACCCCTAAGGGATACTTTACACGTTGCGACATCGCTAGAATTGGCTAGCGATGCCGAGCACGATAGTACCCGCCCCCGTTGCACATGCGATATGTGGTTATTGCTGCCGTAGCGAACATTATCGCAACGGCAGCTTTACACGCACATACCTGCTTGGCGACGTCGCTGTGACTGCCGAACTATCCCTCCTTCAAGGGGGAGATGCGTTCAGTGTCACAGCGACGTCACTGCAGCGTCACTGAGCGGCCGCCAATAGAAGCGGAGGGGCGGAGATTAGCGGAACATAACATCCCGCCCACCTTCTCCCTTCCGCATTGCCGTCAGGATGCAGGCAAGGAGATGTTTGTCGCTCTTGCGGGTTTACACACAGCGATGTGTGCTGCCGCAGGAGCGACAATCAACATCGTAGCTGCGGTCGACCCGACATTATGAAAGTGACCGACGCTACACAGATCACTGATTTTCGACGCTTTTGCGATCGTTTATTGGCGCATCTAGGATTTACACGTTGCGATGTCGCTACCGGCGCCGGATGTGCGTCACTAACGATGTGACCCCGACGATATTTCGGAAGCGATGTCGCAACGTGTACAGTACCCCCTAAGATTATGGAACATACATATTCTGTTTTCTACATTTTCTAGAAATGGAATAAATGGAGACTTTATCCTCATCCTTATTTATTCCATAAGGATTCATGGTTAGTTGGCTGCATTCTTACTGTAATTCTGAAGCAATTGTCATGGCTCTGACTATCACTCTTGCATACCAAAGCCATTACATTTCCTCCATTCTAATAAAGAAAACCCCCAAGTTGTTAATGCAATGGTCACAAATGCAATTACGGCATCCCAATTTCATGGCTCTTTATATGTAGCACCATTTGTGCATTAGACATGTACAGTGCATTTACAGAGCTGAGCAATTACAACATGCTAAAACAAGGGGAAAATAGAATTCATCACAAGCTTGCTGGACCATTTGGCTAGATTTGCAGTTGCAATCGCCATTGGCAACAATGCAGAATTCTCACATATTCTTAGATAATCTAAAATTACAAGTGGAGGCCCAAAGGAGAAAAGCTAGACGTAGCGTGAAGCATAGCGGGAGCCAAAGGGAATATGGAAACAGGCATGCAAATGAGGAGCAGAAGCGTGGACTGGTTTTTAAAAAAGTCTAAAAGACCTTCAGTCTGGGTTACGGTAAAGAACCTCGTGAATAATACTAAAAATAAGTTTTTTTAATTGTATCTAAGAGATGTACCAAAATGTTGACGTAAATACAAAAATAGATAAAGGGGTTTTATAGAGCTGGTTAAATATGGAAGAGTGTGGCGATGCCCTTCCAGTCTGTGCCATCACGGAACACAAGAGCCAAGTTATATGTCAAACCAAAGGAACCCCAATATAAACCACTTCATACTTTCCATAAACTTGGATATATAAAATGTTCAACATTTATTTAAAAAAGCAAAAAGTAAGGCTTTTTTCCCCACCTGTACCAAAATGGTAGAGTTTTCCGCCCAAACCCTGTACCCTGGCCAATAAGAAGTAACGTTTTTGTCACCCAGCTGTCTGGGTAGAAGATCCTGTTGCCCCTTCCTCTACTTACACCCCTACTTTAAAGCAGCAGTCCAGCATTCTTTATTTCACTGCTGGAATGGTGCCCTACATTTAAGTCTCCTGTTCCCCAGTCTCATACTCATCCGGTGTTTTCTTTTTTTTTCGTTGTCACACGGCCCCTTTGTGCCAACTTGTGCCCAGAACTCCTGACTGGCTGGGAGTTAGAAGTTACGTCAAAAGGTCTTAATACAAGTCTATGAGAGCCAGATTGAGGCCAGGAGGCGGCTCTTATAGAGATACATTGGGGTGTGACCAGCGTCGGACTGGCTATCGAAGGAATCTCCAGTAATACCAGTCCTGGCCGCGGTTAACTGCACTGAACTCCGGAGCGCTCAGCTGAGCTCCGGAGTGCAGCCTGGACTGAACAGCAGGTTGCAGGACTGGACTGCGGCGGCCGACTGATTCCCCGGCTATCACAGTTCAGTCCATGAAAGCTGCAGACAGGCCAGTCTGCACTCCGCAGCTCAGGTGAGAGCTCCGAAGTTCAATGCAGGTAACCGCGGCCAGGAAAAGTATTACCGGCAGTTTCCGGTAATACCAGTCCTGGCTGCGGTAACCTGCATTCAGCTGTGGACAGGCCAGGCTGCACTCCGCAGCTCAGCTGAGAGCTCCGGAGTTCAGTGCAGTTAACCGCGGCCAGGACTGGGTATTACTGCCAGTTCCTCTGGTAGCCAGTCCGACGTTCGGTGTGACCTCCAATGCACTTCTTGAAGCACTGGAGCTGCCGGCAGGCAACAAATCACTGAAGACAGACCAGAGCCATAGCAATAGAAAGTGAAGTCGCCGTAAAGTGAATATGAGACTAGGGGTCAGCGGGACTTAGATTCGAAGCATCTCTCTGGCGGAGAAATAAGAAAAAAAAATGCTGAATTGGTGCTTGAGAAAGTTGATAGTTACTGGCAAAAGTAGGAAAAAACAACTTTGTATCAGCTCACCATTCCTAGTCCGTCATGTACCAAGGCGGTGCACAGATATCCAGTCTAACGATTTGGATGGTGGTAATAATTTAAACACAAAATCAAATCACTTACTGTAGACAAAGTCTACGTGTTTCGAGCTCAATCATGATTAAGAGCCTTTTGAGCTCGAAACGCGTAGACTTGGTCTACATTATGTGTTTTTATTCATTTTTAAACTTTCCAAATAAATGTGATTTTTTTCTAAATATCCAGGATTCTGCATTGAAAGTGCTGGACTACTGCCCTGTGTTTAAATTCTCACCACTGGCAAACCAGTTATTAAAACCAAGGAAGGCGAGAAAAAAACAAAAAATGGCCTAGACCCCTGTGCCCTTTAGGTCAGTGCTGCATTAACCACTGGTATTTTTTTTAACAACATTTGATAGAGAAGTCACATGAGCGTTACAACTAATCGGTGGCCACTGATCTATATTTTTAAATTGAATTCACAAATACTTGGTTGACTGCCCATGAGAATGGAGGAGTTGGGGGAGATCTCTGCCTACCCCATGAACGTTTAGGTCTAATGTGTATGGCCAGAGTACGGGGGAACTCTCAAGTCTGGGACTTATACCCCATCAAATGGATAGGGAATAACTACCCAATTCGTTGGACCCAGACCAAAAATTTGAACGAACCAGGGCTCAAAAAAAAAAAAAAAAAAAAAAGCCCCATTCATTGCCTACCTCATGAACATTCAGGTCTATTGTGTATGGCCAGAGTAATGGGGTAGTCTCAAGTCTGAGTTATCTTCTATTCATTGGATGGAGGATAACTACCAAATTGCTTGGACCTTGACCAACATTTCGCACCAGGGCTCTAAATAAAGCCCCATGTGAATAGAGCGGTGGTCAATCATAAGTACAGCATTTCCATTCATTGTTTATGGGGCCCCCGGAGATGGTGGAGTGCTGCGTTCAGCTGGTCTTCAGCATTCCCATAAAGAAATTAATGCAGGGCCAGTGCTTATGATCGATCACGGCTCCATTCACATGGGGCTGTTTATTTCTATGGTTCTTGCTATCCATGATTGCCCAAGCAGCCAGACCCCAAGTGATCAAAAAGTTATCACCCATCACTTCCAAACTTGAGAAAATCCCTTTAAGGTGCACCTGTGTTTAAAGATCTACAGCTAGATCATAGTAGACTTTCCCATCTCTGTAATTAGAAATAATTGATATTTTTGTCTAAATTGTAGATCCCTACTATTAGCTGAGCCTATTTACTACCACGTCTTACCCCCTACTTAAGTTTCGAGGAGTTGGATGAGAACGGACCATAGAGGAACAGAGGCGATGTGGATACGAGTCCCACAATTCTTCCAGTAATTACGCACATATGAAATATAATCCCGGACCTGAGTATTCCGGATTACTGGAGGATTGTCGAAAATATATTTTATTTTTTTTTTATCTATATATACACAAATTCTAAAAGCATGCAGAATGGGGGAACGGATCTGATCCCATCTGAGAGGAGGCTTGCAGTCGATTCCCAGAGGCTTGTTTCTTCAGTATAATTATATGCTTACTGATTCCAGCATAGGGATTTCGGAGACCCCATGCAATTATACTGGCTGAAATAACAGGGTAGAGGAGGAAAAGTATCAGGCATTATATTTTCCATGAAGCTGCACATGTGATGCCGGAGACCCTGGGGAACTCGCTCTACAGCTTTGAGTCAGTGTGTGTTAAGGTGGACGTTGTAACGAAGAGATGGGGGTCTCTTATCGAACTCAAATACTGCACTAACAATGCAGCAACACTTTACTAGTCACATTTCTCAACAATACTCATCAGACCTGTCGTCTTTATTTTTATGTTCCTCTGTTACTCTCCCTGGAAATGTGTAAATTGAGAACCAGGTCCTGAATCCATGTGAATTGGATGTATCACCCTCGATAGAAAACTGGGGAGTCATATTCCTTTATAGTTTCAACTTAATCAAAAATTTGCAGGAAGAATAACAGAGGGTCAGTGAAAAATAAAAAAAAAAACAAAAAAAAACAAAACACACAACCCCCCCCCCCCCCAAACATTGCAACGTATATGTAAGTTGGTATTGAAACTGCCCAATACTTGTAAACTGCAGCATTAAGTTCTGATATCTCCCTTATATTCACCAAATCATACTCACAGGAATAAAGGAGGTTGAGATTTGCGCAGCTGTTTGCAGGGTCGCTGAGCTGGAGGACTGCATTAGCTGTCCCTGTGTCTGCAGAAATGACATGAAGGGAAAAAGGTGGTCACCGGTGACTGAGGAGGAAATCAGCGTGACAGAAGAGAAACTAATTGGCAAGTCAGAGAATGACATTTATTGGTGATCACCTCAATCCTTCCATGGAAATTCCTGACGGCTCAGATGCTGGTAATAAAACCTTCTGTTAAAGGGGTGTCAAAAAACAGCCCCCCAGATCTCAGCTTACCGTCTGATTTCATTGAGGTAGGATTTATACTAGAAAAGGGAGTGTTAATGAAAAAGCTGTAGAAACGCATAAAGATGGAGTGTCCCCAAAATCACAATGATGAGCTCAGCACGTAAATTACCATTAAAATGTCCAGTACAGGAGATGAGGGTTACGGGACTAAGAGAAAAAGGGATTCGAGTTTTTCCAAAAACAGTGACACCCTTGGGGCTGGATCTGGTATTGCAGCTCTGAACTGCAATATCAGACCCTGACTAATGGCAAGAGGGGCGCTGATTCCATAAACAGCTATTATATTCTCACATACAATATTCAGTATTGGGGTATTAAAAGGGTTCACAGAATTTCAAAAACATGGACACTTTCTTCCCTAAAAAAAAAAAACAAAAAAAAAAACAAACCAAAAAACAAACATTTATAAAGGGAACCTGTTACCATGACAATGCCGCCGACCCTGGGAGGGAGCCGCCGACGACTACTCTGGGAGGGAGCCCCCCGCCGCCGACTACCCTTGGAGGGAGCCGCCGACTACCCTGGGAGGTAGCCGCCGCCGACGCCGACTACCCTGGGAGGTAGCCGCCGCCGACGCCGACTACCCTGGGAGGTAGCCGCCGCCGACTACCCTGGGAGGTAGCCGCCGCCGACTACCCTGGGAGGTAGCCGCCGCCGACTACCCTGGGAGGTAGCCGCCGCCGACTACCCTGGGAGGTAGCCGCCGCCGACTACCCTGGGAGGTAGCCGCCGCCGACTACCCTGGGAGGTAGCCGCCGCCGACTACCCTGGGAGGTAGCCGCCGCCGACTACCCTGGGAGGTAGCCGCCGCCGACTACCCTGGGAGGTAGCCGCCGCCGACTACCCTGGGAGGTAGCCGCCGCCGACTACCCTGGGAGGTAGCCGCCGCCGACTACCCTGGGAGGTAGCCGCCGCCGCCGCCGCCGACTACCCTGGGAGGTAGCCGCCGCCGTCGACGACTACCCTGGGAGGTAGCCGCCGCCGCCGCCGACTACCCTGGGAGGTAGCCGCCGCCGACTACCCTGGGAGGTAGCCGCCGCCGCCGCCGACTACCCTGGGAGGTAGCCGCCGCCGCCGACTACCCTGGGAGGTAGCCGCCGCCGCCGACTACCCTGGGAGGTAGCCGCCGCCGCCGACTACCCTGGGAGGTAGCCGCCGCCGCCGACTACCCTGGGAGGTAGCCGCCGCCGCCGACTACCCTGGGAGGTAGCCGCCGCCGACTACTACCCTGGGAGGGAGCCGCCGCCGACTACTACCCTGGGAGGGAGCCGCCACCGACTACTACCCTGGGAGGGAGCCGCCGCCGACTACTACCCTGGGAGGGAGCCGCCGCCGACTACCCTGGGAGGGAGCCGCCGCCGACTACCCTGGGAGGGAGCCGCCGCCGACTACCCTGGGAGGGAGCCGCAACAGATGACTGGGAGGGAGCCGCCGATCAGCTACATACTTATGAATGTAACATTTGCACCTATGCTTCTATATAATATACTGGGAGATACTTCCTTTATCTCTACGCTGTAAAACAAGTGTATTGTACCAACTACTGATTATGTTGGGGGAAGAAAGTGTGATATCAGACTTCAAAAGGGACCCACCGGAGGATTATCCTGTACTACTGTGGGCCAGTCAGAGCCTGGCTGTCAACCACCGATAGGATTCACCAACTCTGCAATTTTGCATTAACTTAAAAATAGACCCCACAATTAGTTGTAATTTCTACTAGTTTCCTTCCTCAGAGATCCGTAAGTCAACAAAAAAGGAGAAAATAAGGCTAAATAAGAACAAACCATAAAGAGGCTGTCATCTATAGGTTTTATCTGATGCTGAAAAGTTTGCAGATCTCAAACGCGAAAAGAAAAAAGGTTGGCAGTATTAAGAGATAAGCAAATCTCCTGAAATTTGGGTGGGTTCATAAGATTCGGCTCCCAGATTAATTACAACCAAGCCAAATTGAGTCTGACTTTAAAATCCCCCAATTGCTTCATTATGCTCAGAGATCTCTTCAGACCCTAAAGCTTAATAGACTGAGGGTTGAGAAGGAATTAAAATGTAATAAAATACATTAAACTCCTCTGGTCCAGGTCCTCACCTGCTGCGCTGGTCTTCAGTTCTTCTGGTGCGACGGTCAGTAATTGGCATCATGCAGTCACGTGGGTACAGGGTGGTCATGACCCCATGAGGTCAATCAGTAAAATGAGTGAAAAAAGGGAGCAGAAGATCAGAGGAGTACAGAGTAGTTGTGGCATAAGGACATTAGAAAGGCCTTGGACATGCAAGTATAGGGCATTTTATTATTTTAACTAGATTTGGTGTAAATCAATTCACAGGGCTCGGTCCAGCAGCCAGGTCTGTGATCTATGGCCATCATAGGGGAGCCCTGAAAACATCATCCCCGGACATCGGCTGATTTTTAGTGATGAGTAGAGATGAGCGGACCCGTGGAAGCTTGGGTTCTGCAGGTTCATCCGGACTTTAAAGGTCTGTTCTGGACCCGGACTCTACCTGAACCCAAATGGAAGTCACTGATTGGGCAGCTCGGCTCTCTGCCCACATGCAGCCAGCCATAGATACAACACCTTTGAGGTGGGCAGATTTTTTTTGTGCACCATACATGCGATAACACTATTGTTACTCCCAGTACGAGCCATTCAAACACTGCAAGCGGCTTGCACTGGGCTAAGCACCGAGCGCACCCGAGCACAGCAATGCTCACTTGAGTGGTTTGCATACGTGAAACACCAAAACTCCAAAATCAAACTCCGGATTTGTTTTTGTAAAGTCTGTTTGGTACGAACACCAAACTTTAAGGTTTGGCTCCGCTCAACTTTAGTGATGAGCAAACTGGTCGGTAAGTGTAACGAGCATTTTGATGTTTGGGTGCTCGGTAGTCGTTTAAAGAGGATAATGGAAGTCAATGGGGAGGGGAACGCAAGCATTTTTTACAGAAGAGTACCGAGCACCCGAGCATCAAAATGCTCGTTACGCTTACCGAGCACCAAGGAATTCAATCATCACTACTGATCTTCTTTTGATTAGCTGGCCTTTGAAGAAATCCAGTGCGAGTCCCACTGCACCTATTGTGTCGTGCCAGGCTGGCTA
This sequence comes from Anomaloglossus baeobatrachus, assembly GCF_048569485.1. Lineage (NCBI taxonomy): Eukaryota > Metazoa > Chordata > Amphibia > Anura > Aromobatidae > Anomaloglossus > Anomaloglossus baeobatrachus. The sequence continues at coordinate 66,378,920 of NC_134356.1, forward strand.
ATCAAAAGAAGAGTTGCAGATGCTGAGAGGTAGGAGGCGGTTCTCGAGATCCCTTTCAATATCCACAGATTACTGAACTGCAAATCAAAATTGCACCATCTGGAATTTTAACAGTTTCGAGCCCTCAAATGGAAAATAATAAAAATGGCCGGCTACCATTTAGCTAGAAATGGGGAAAATTAAATCCTAAACATTAAAATGTTGCCGTAATCTTAAATTTGTGGGAAACTTGTGAGTAACCATATTTGTAACATGAGGATTCGCTCATCTCTAGTAATATACCAGCGACTTTTAGCTTTATAAGTGTGATCCCCGCGTCTCAGTCCTGAAGAAGGCACCATTGTGGTGTTGATGCCTGTCCACCTGGAGCATCACCAAAAGGTTGGCGCTAAAATTTCCTAATTTTTGATTGTGCTCAATTAATTGCAATATTTGGCTACTTTATGGTTCAACAAAGTAGTGTGTACAGAGGGTAATGGACTAGAGCCACCTTAGGTCAGTGAGTCGCCCACCACAGTGCTGCAACGGTCGTCTCCAGGACACTGCGGGGACTTCTCATTAGAGACCCTTCTCTGGCAACAGGTATGTGAGGTTTATTTACATGGGAATCGTGACGCCACTCCCGGTTTGCGGTCAGGGTATTGACCGCCACTGCAGTTTAACGAGCATCTGGGGCTGATGGTGTCTGCAGTCTGGTGGTAGGACCTCCCGAGAGTGAGGCCGGCCCCAGGGGCTCGGGTGTATGTGCGTGGAACTACAGGTCGCAGAATAACGCAGAGTCCAGAATGTCTTTCAACTTGTTTACTCACGTTCAGCTGGTTTTGTGAGGTAACCCGGGCGATACTATGATAGACTGGAGAGAACCAGGTATCCTTCAGGCTGGTGGCTGGTGTAGGGGTGACTGTAAGCTCGCCTTCCTAGCACTTCTTGTTTCGGATAACCCCCGACTTGAAGTATATGGGATTCATCCAGGGAAGTCGCAACTGCCTTTTCTCCCCTTTCTGGCCCGTTTGCTGGCAGCGTGGACCAAGTAGAGATGGCTCCTTGCCCTCACTTATGGGCCCCTCGTTGCTGCGGACTCTGTGTTGGTTGGTGAGACACCTGGAGTGTCCTCACCGGCAGGTTTTAGCAGAGCACTAAATGGATGTCTGGCTCTAGGGACCTGTACCCGTGCGTGCCTGGTCTACCATGAGCCCCCGTACTCAATCACCCTGCTTCTTCCTGAGGTGTTTTTCAGGCTGACTGTGTGGCAACCAAACAGCCACTACACTTGCAGGGTCTGACTAGCGTGTCTGCGTGCCCGCTCTCCACTTCAGACTCGGCTGGTGAGTCCTCTGCTTCTCTCTGACTCACTACTACTGCTCAACTCCTTCCAGCTTCTCCACCACATCACTAGCTGAGATGCGGAGGCCATCCCCCCTCCTAGGTCTGCCCAGGGGTCCCCTCAGTGATGTGTGTGAGACCTAGTTAGTGTGCCTGTGTGTCCACACCCTATTCAGCCTTTGGGATTACCTGTTTGTACTCATCCAGCATGGGTGCAGTACTCAGTGGTGCCTGACCAGGTCAAGGGCGCCACATCAGCCCTGTATACTAGTCTATATACTGTAGATCCATCATAGTATGACAGATGGAGGCACGTTACTTAGGAAGATTGATTTAAGTCTTCCGCTTTCTGAAATAGAATGACAAATATTGGGCATAAGAGCTTGCAATCTTTAATCATGCATAGCAAAATCTATTGAACTGTAAAGCTGTTCCGAGAAAAATACTTAAGGCGCTAATTAAATTTGTCAAAGAAATGCCATTATCCACTTCGAGCTGTTATTTTGTCTATGAGGAAATGTTATGAACATGTTCAGAAGGAGGTCTCCCGGGGGTGTCAGATAGCAGATCAGCCTGCAGCGGTTGCGTTGCTGCCAGTCGTGGTATTCTGGCATCAAGAAATTGTGAACGAGCTATTGGCAGAGATCAGCTGCTGTGCTGTTTGCTATCAATGCGCATTAACCGCTCTTGAGCATGGGGTAACTTACAAGGCCATCGCAAGCTGCCATAAGAGCCGTCAACTCTGCTGCCAGCACGAGCTATTGATTTTGTTGTCATTAATCTAAAGGCTAAATGTCTATTCCAGTGCTGCTTCTGCACACGGCCGGTCAGCGGGCTACTGGTGCCAGGTTTTTGGGAACGTTGACTCCCGCAATGGAGCAGAACCGGCACCTACATCCACACGGCACCATAGGCCCAAGAAGATATTTAGATTTCTCTTTCTGCAATTCAACGAGCTGGGATTCATCGAGGCTTGAACATTCAATTTCTTGAAATATTTTTTTTCCCCTTCAAGAAAATGAAAGAGCCAACTCATAAAAAGGGGAGAGAGATTATAGGAAAAGACATGCTGACACAGAATCAAAAAAAAAAAAAAAAAAGACTGACGGAGAGGAAAGATTGGGTGAGAGGAGGCGCATAAGAATGATATTAGGACGATGACAAGTCAGGAGGAGAATAGATGAGTTTAAAGAGATGGAGAGAGGCAGAATTCGGTGTGCAGCAGAGTTCCTCTGGAGACCCTGCCAGGAGATTGAAGGAGGCTATGAATGTGTAATTACCGGGGCTCAATATGATGAGATGCAGAGCGTATGTGTGCTGTTAGCGGGGTGGCCTGGGAAATTCACCATCATTAACCCGTCCACAAAACATCTCCAGTGGTGGGATGGGCAGTGCTGATGGGATCAAGCCAAGCGCCAAGCAATTACAGGCCAAAACGCTTGGCTTTATGGGGATACTCTTAACCCTTTACAGGACACAATAAAAAAAAAAAAGACAATTCGTAATGGATATAATGGCAATAAGATATTAAACTCCGGATGGGTGACTCCGATAAGACATGGAGGGACGCCAACTCTTTTTCGTAGGTGTAAAGAACTGAGCGTGGGCCAACAAGTATTAGATGGAATTTTTCATTATGGCTTTAAAACCTAAATGTGAGAAGCTATTACATGGCTCTTAAATTATGTATTAGCAGCATTAGATGGCTGAGTGCTTCCATTCTTATGCAATACGCTGCTAATTGGGGTTGAACTTTACAACCTGAAGATGATGTTCTGCAGGAAAATGGACTTCTGGAAACTTGTACCGTATAGTGTTAATGACCAGCTGACGACGTCTACCATATTGTATTAATGACCAGCTGAAGAGGTCTACCATATAGTGTTAATGAATAGCTGAAGACGTCTACCATATAATATTAAAGACCAGCTGAAGACGTCTACTATATAATAGTGTTAATGACCAGCTGAAGACGTCTACCATATAGGGTTTATGACCAGCTGAAGATGTCTACCATATAGTATTAAAGACAAGCTGAAGAAGTCTACCATATATTAATGACCAGCTGAAGACGTCTACCATATAGTATTAATGACCAGTTGAAAACGTCTACCATATAGTGTTAAGAAGTCTTCCCTATAACCGTAAGGCCGGAGTCACACTTGCGAGTGCCTTGCGTGTTACTCGTGCGAGTCTCTCAATGAATCACCCGGCACAAACTCACACTCTCCGGACAGGAGAGAGTGTCAGCTGCATAGAGATACATGCAACCAACCCGCTCCTGTCTGGAGAGTGTGCGGTGGTGCCGGGTGATGCAATGAGAGAGAGACTGGCGCGAGTTACACGAGGTACTCGCAAGTGTGACTCCGGCCTAATGGAGATGGAAATTCAAATAACTGTATTCTACAAATCACAAGAGTTACAGAGTTTTATAGAATGTAAAAAATATATATAGAATCAAATGGTGGCAAATTAGTACCCATCGCAAATTCGGTTCACTAAAATCCCCCCAAATAAGTAATTTAGACAATGTAGCCCCCAGTAATATGAAAAGTAGTGGATTATCTGATCCAAATTGTGTTCAGTCTGTCCTTTTATATATTTACCTGTCTCCCCTCTGAGTTTGCAGCAGGTCCCAAAGCAAAAATGCTAAATCTTGTTGAAACTTAAATAGGGCGCCCTCTGGTGGATTAGTGTATGTACAAAAAAATTACAGCCATGACTAAGTATTGACCGATTACTAAATACGAATGTTAATGAGTGAATGTCTACCATCTCAATTTGCAATTTTTCGGCTCGATGTGACGTGCACCATCTTTGTAACAAAATGGGATCTGCTATTTATGACATGATGGAAATCAAGGCACAGAATGTGTTTTCTTAGGATTGTCTACGGGAGGCTCTTGTCTATTGCAGACACATTAGTTAAAGATTAATACATGCAAGTGTCTCTCTGGCACAATAAAACATAACTGCTAAGCTTGCACCGAATATCACGTTTTGTTTTACTGGAAGTTTATTTTATTAAGCATATGGTAAGATGGTGATAAAGTGGGAGCAGAATTAACAGCTCTGAATTGACAGTAATTCTCCTAAAATTATCGGCATTGCCACAGTAATTTAGTACTAATGAATGCAGCGTGTGGGCAGAGGCCCAAGAAAACCACCTGCTCCATCCCTCACCTGTTTTGTGGGAAGGAATTATGTGTCACCACATGTTTACGGGGACTAAAGGACAGGTTAGGAGGAATCCGAGACAACAGAAAATCAGTGCATGGTGAGTGTTCAGTTATAACAAAACAAAACTTGAAATCAGAGCAAGGTGGAGCAATATATTGTGTAACCACGACATGGGACTGGGCGCCGCCACCCCATGTACTGGGACCTGAGGGACTGGGCGCCACTACACCGCATGTCGAAACCCGAGGGACTGGGCGCCGCCACCCCCGCAAGCAGAGACCCGAGGAACTGGACACAGTCACCCTCATGTGCCATGACCCAAGGAACTGGCCACGGCCACCACCACCCCCGTGTGCCATGAACCGAAGGACTGGCCGCCGCCACCCCCATGTGCAGTGACTCAAGGAACTGGGCATCGCCTCTCAGCATGCATGGAGCTGAGGGACTGGGCATCGCCTCTCAGCGTGCCATGACCCTAGGGACTGGGCACTGCCTCTCTGCGTGCTGAGATCCAAGGGACCGAGTACTGCCTCTCCACGTGCAGAAACCCAAAGGACTGAGCGCCGCCTCTCCGCGTGCCGAGACCCAATGGACTGAGCGCTGCCTTTCCGCATGCCAAGACCCGAGGGACTGGGCGCCGCCTCTTCGCATGCCAAGACCCGAGGGACCGGGCACCGCCTCTTCGCATGCCAAGACCCGAGGGACTGAGCGCTGCCTTTCCGCATGCCAAGACCCGAGGGACTGGGCGCCACCTCTCCGCATGGCAACAGATGGAACTGAGGCTCTTAAGCCTTATTTAAATGTCCCCATGATAGAACTACACAACAGCAGCATAGTATGTTCTCAAATACCCAATACTATAAAATTTTGCAGTGAAACCTACGATAATTTTCAATACAAAATCCTACAAGAACATGGAGTTTTCACCTGAAAATATAACCATTTATATTCCAGAATAAGGTTTGTGTGTTGCCCGCAGAAAACGACATTAAGTTACAGTAAGGAGAAAATGGCTTCTACTCTGAAGTGTCAACATCTCGCTGTGGGCCTCTAGTACCGGAGTGTCATCGGAGCTGCTCTGTGTCCTGCAGCCATGTGTCTCGATGCTTACTTTACGTGTCAGAGACTGGCCTGGAAGCTCCACATTAGCACTGATAAATGACTTCTGAAGGAGGCCGCACTGTTTAGGTTAATCCGGATGATCACAGATGTATGACAATGTCACAACCTGGCTTTTCTTCACACATTCACAATTGTGCCATATTTCCCACATTTACAGCATTACCCAAAGGGGCTGCCTCTTCGAATGTTGTCAAATTATCACTTCTCGTTGTATCACTGTTCTATATAAAAGGTATAATTCCCATCTGTTTTTGGAAATCTCTCCAGATGTTATTAAAGTTTTACTGTGACTACTACTAACTATAGTTATAAAGGGGTTAATTTGAAAAGAAAAAAACTTTTCCAATTAAAAGCAAAGAAAAAAAATGGCTTACCCAGACAAAAATGAAAATAACATGAGACCTATGTGGTTGATTCATTAGTTAAGACCCCCCATGTGTATACGAAGAAAGTTGGCCAAACTCTACAATATTGATTGTTTCAGTCAACGGTCTAGGGCACCAGTCAACTGATGGTCGGGAGAGAAGTCAATCAGGCATGTCTACTTCTGGACTGCCGATTGCTTTGTCCTCCTGGGGAGAAACCACTGCTCGACATGTCTAGCGAGAGAGGTCTCATAACACAGCCGCTTTGCCGAACGCGCACTACTGTGTATAGAAGCAATGGCTTTTGGTCATTTAATGTGTATGGTGACCTTTATAGGGTTGAAGCCAAATGGGAGCAACCAGGTGGAGGTTATGGTATGGCAAAAAATCAGATTGCAAATGGCTCATTAAACATTTGATTTCTCCAGGAAAAAAAAAAACAAACAACAACTGTTCATGAAAAATTAAGTTATCGCTTGTGAAATAATCACAATGGAATATAATGGGAGCTTCGGTTTTCAGCAGCATTGTCCTTTCCCTTATCACAATGCAATCCCGGCCTCTTGTAAGGACACTGCAGAGGCAGCTTTGCGAGACTATATTTACATACGTAACTGTCCACGTTGTCCCAAGTGAAAAATCAGTAGGTTTAATGGAGTTACGTCAATTTCAACCTTATCAACAAAAATTCAAGTTTTCAAAAATCATAACAATTGGGCAAATATACTGGATACTCCTCCGGGTCTTTCATATTGGAAAGTACCTTCTCCCAACAGCAATTTTAAGATCTCTTCACGGGTATTAAATGGGATTTATAATTAAGACTCATTGCTGCCCACTTCAGAACTCTCCAGCGATTTGATTCCATCCATTTCTGGGGTTTCTTGACATTTGTTTGGGGTAATTGTCTTGCTGGAAGACCTATGGCCTAGGGTGCATAACCATCTTTTTGACTCTGGGCACTACATTGTGAGCCAAAATCCTTTGGTCTTTGGTAATGTTCAGATTTCATGATGCTTTGCACACAGTCAAGGTACCCAGTGCCAGAGGCAGCAAAACAACTCCAAAACATTTTTGAACCTCCACCATATTTGACTGTGACTCTTTTCATTGTAGGCCTCATTCAGTTTTCGGTAAACCGTAGACTGATGTGCTTTATCAAAATGGTCCATCTTGGTCTCATCGGTCTACAAGACACTTTTGGAGAAAGATTTTAGCTTACTCACGTACATTTTGGCAAACTGCAGTCTTTATGTTTGTGTCAGCAGTGACGTCCTCCTGGGTCTCCTGCCATAATAGGTCTCTTCATTCAAATATGGACAGAGTTTATGCTGAAACTGATGCACCCGGAGCCTGCAGGACAGCTTGACTTTCTTTGGAACTTGATTGGAGCGAAATATCCACCATCCAGACTATTTTGCATTGTAACATGTCATCAATTTTTCTCTGTTGTACACGTCCAGGTAGATCATCTACAGTGCCATGTTTTGTAAGCTTCTTTATTATTATTATGTTGCACATTGTGGACAAAGGAACGTTAAGATCTCTAGTGATGCACTTGTAATCTTGAGATTGTTGATATATTTCAACAATTTGAATCTCAAGTGCTCAGACAGTTCTCCATGCTTAGTGTGGCACACAGAAAAAGTCAACTTCTCCCCTTTTTACATGGTTTCAGGTGTGATTTTAATATTGCCCACACCTGATACTTGGCACAGGTGAGTTTGAAACTGCATCAAATGCTTGAAACAGTTTATATACATACATACATACATACACACACTCACATATACGCGCAATATATACACGTGCGCAATATACACACACACATGCGCAATATACACACACACACACACACATACACATACACACACACACACACACACGGAACACCAGTGACCAGTCCGTACATTGTGGTCCATAATTGGATATTGAATGTCGGTTGTGTAAAGCTGGCCTAATGCGTAAGTGTTTTTTTTCTTCCATTTTATATACACCCTTATGCATTGTTCTTATTGTCGTGACTACATCATTGATGTAAGTAGTGTGACGTCACCATTTCATCTATCCCATTGCACTCTTTTCTTGTAGTGCAAGGCAAGCTGAGGGGGTCATGAGTGCCCCTAGAGCATCACTAGTGCTAGCACGGTTAAACAATATTGCTAAAAAGTAAGGACCCACTTTAAATATAAAATAATGTGAAACCTCCACTGCCACTAAAAAAATAAAATCCAACAATACACAAGAAGATAACGCGTTCTTATTTTCTGGGTTTCTAGGAGCGGCCACACACACACACAATGCACACCCCGACAAACAGCGGAAATACAGCAATAAGTGACACACTGGAAGAAAAGGCTGGCGTTTTGTTTTAAGGCTATTTTGCAATTGAGATTATAAAACATAATTAAAAATTACACATGAAAGGAGAAAGCGGGAGAGAGAGGGAGAAAAGGGATTGGGAGCGTGTGTACGATAAAGGCCTGTGTTATCATCCGGAAGGGAGGGAGCCTCAGGCTGTTATCATTTAATTAAAACCTCTGAATATCCTAGCTGTCTCCACCTAATCAAAGGGGACACAAATACAGAGAGGAGGGTGGGGGTGAACGGGATGGAGAGAAAGCGGATTGGAAATGGGAGAAAGAAGGGGCCGCGCTGATGGAGGGGATTAGAGAAGCAGGATGAGGAAAATGCAGCACAGGCACAGACACATGGGAATGTAATACTGTCTGGTAGATGAAGGCGGATAGCCCATTCAGGCTAAATCTGGAGAATGGAGCCGTTTGTCAAGGAGGGTTAGTCAGGATCACAACCTTCTTTGGTGGTTTTATATTAAAGGGGTTCTTGGGAATAAGAAAAAATAAGGTTTGCACCCCTTCTTCAGGATTAGTGTCACTCTGGTGCATGAACTTTGTTTCTACAGTTCATCCCTATAGTCAACGAGACGGGGCTGTAATACCGGACATAGCCCATCGATGAGAGTAGCTCTGATAATGGAAAAAAGAGCAGAACCCATACATGTCCATAGATCTCTGAAGGGCCTGATGGAGACCCTTATCTCACATTCACTAATTATCCAGTTGCCATAAAAAGAAAAAAAAAAATCTGTGTGGCACACATTCCCAGAAGTATAGCAGACATGCCTTTAATGTGATCCCTTTAATGACCTACAGGGTCATGCCTTCTTACTGTGCACTCCTTTCCACCAGCTTAAGGCAATTTTTAATTTTCTATCAGCAGGTTCCTGTTCACCCATAAAATTGAAGGCTCAGAAAGAGGCATTTAGTTAGGGACCCAGGAAAGTGAGATGCGCCTTGACACTGGTTGCTAGGCTCATAATACGGTCCTTTTTTTTTTTTATACGCCAAGTGTCAACTTTTTTTTAATTTATCTTAGCAGTAAGGCATATCCAGATTCCTATATTTAGTGTTTGCATACCTTAGAATCACAGCGTGCAGCAGTCTATTTGTTTAATGAGATGTAAACAGAACCCAATTCTGGACAATCCCTTTAAGGCTGGGTCACATGGCTGTAGATTCTCTCAGGTGAGAGAATCGGCCTTAGGCCGGCGTCCCACTTGGGATTACTGCGCATATATCTCGCGCGTGTTTCACGATGCAACACCAGTCACGGACTCTCACGCTGCTCACACGAGCGGGTCAGCTGCATAAAGATACATGCAACCAACCAGCTCCTGTGAGCAGAGTGTGAGTCCGTGACGGGTGTTGCACCGTGAAACCCGTGCGAGATATACGCACAGTAATCCCAAGTGGGATGCCGGCCTTATTATGCCAATAACACTTGGATCAAACTTTGATCAGAGGTTGATCAGAGTGTCATTTTCTGTGATTTGATTCTCTCATGTGCAAGAATTGGAGAACAGGTGAGGAGAGGATTGAGACCTTCAAAGGGAACCTGTAAGGTGCACCAAGAACCACGAGCAGGTCTGGGTGCATATTGCTAATCCCTGACTTACTGTACCAGCCTATAGTAGCATAGATAAAGGGATCTTTAGAAAAAAGTATTTCTAAAGATCCCATATGATATACTAATGAGGCAAGCGACTAGTTGCAAAGGCGTTCATTCCCTTGGAGAGTAGCCCCCTTAGCATGTTACCCACCCCTGTGGGCATGCCAACATGCTAATGAGGCATAGTCCCGCTCACCTCTCTGCTGCCATCGCATCGGATGCTGGACTTTGGCTCAGTGCGCATGATCCTGGAATTTCGGTCATGCGCACTGCATGAGTTTGAAGCCAGGGCACTTAAACCCGGCTTCATAGTGTGCATGACCGAAAGTCAGGGATCATGCGCACTGAGCCGAAATCCAGGAGTCGGACGTGATGGTAGCAAACATGAGCGTGACCATCCTCTGACCCTACGCATTCATTAGTATGTTAGCACTTCCACAGGGGCATGCTTACATGCTAAGGGGAACAAATGACCTTGTGACTAGTTACTGGCCTCATTAGCATATCAAAGGATGTCCACAGGGCCGTACTTACACGTTAAGGGGGCTGCCTAGCCAAGGGAACTAATGCCCTTTCGACTAGTCGCTGGCCTCATTAGTATATCATATGGGCTCTTTAGAAATACTTTTTCTAAAGATCTCTTTATGTATGCTACTATAGGCTGGGACAGTTAGGGTATGTGCGCACGTTGCTTTTTACCTGCTTTTTACCTGCTTTTTTGCTGCTTTTTCTTCTGCGCTGTTTAATGCCAAAATGGATGTGTTCTTCTATTCAAGCAAAGTCTATGGGAATTTGGGTTTCTTGTTCACACTATGTTGTTCAAAATGCTGCCTTTTTGTGGCAGAACTTTGGTCAAAAACTCAGCTTTGCAGTGCAAAACCCAAATGGCAAAAACAATTGACATGTTGCTTTTTTGAAAAGCTGAGTTTTTGACCAAAGTTCTGCCTCAAAAAGGCAGCATTTTGAACAACATAGTGTGAACAAGAAACCCAAATTCCCATAGACTTTGCTTGAATAGAAGAACACATCCATTTTGGCATTAAACAGCACAGAAGAAAAAGCAGCAAAAAAGCAGGTAAAAAGCAGGTAAAAAGCAACGTGCGCACATACCCTTAGGCAGGGATTAGAAATATGTACCAAGAACTGCTCGTGGTTCTGGGTGCATATTGCACCTGAAAGGTTCCCTTTAATTTCTCCCTTGTATGTGTCTGTGTAAAATCGGACTGCACATGGATGCCATCCGGGCGCACTCCGATGTACTGAGACTTGAATGTATGAACGACATCCAATTTGCGGAGCCATTCACAGAATGCAATTTTTTTTCTCATGCCAAATCGGCATGAGAAAAATAAAAAAATACTAAGGGGGCATTAGACTATAGAACAACATTGGTCCGAGGGCTATCTGATAAAACATCGGATATCTGCTCGTATGGGCGAGCCACCAAAGTTGATAATGGTCAGTTAGGGGGGGTAACTATACCGTACCATTTCTTTTGCTAGTTTTTATTAAAGATGTGTCTTAGCTTTTTTTTTTTTTAAAAATGCGTCAAATAGGGAAATGTGCTAAAATAATTTCGACTTAATAAATGTTCTGCAGAACTTACATAGAAATCCGCAATATGTGCCCCGTGATAAACCCTGCCAAGCTATACTTCTATATGCAGTAAAGATATGCACACTTACATAGAAAGAGACAATAAGCAGCTGCGAAGAGCAAAGCAAAAAAAAGTTGGAGTCGGACAAAGCTTCAATAAATTCATTCGTTTAATCCCACAGTAAATCTAACAATTGAAGGCGAGGGCTGGAAGCGGTACGTGTCAAAAGAAAGGAAGAGGCTGAATCAAAGCTTATCCTGGCACAAATGAAGGCACAGGGAAAAAAAAATTATATAACAAGGTAAAGATAAAGAATCAAGAGGGGATAGAAACGAAATGCACAACCAGAGTCGTTTGGTTCATCTCTGTGCCAATTAGAGCGTCCGAGAGACGGAGGAAGAGGGTGGTGGGGCAGAGAAGGACAACGATGTTTATCCATTCATCTCTGTGCCAATTAGGGAGTGGGAGGGAAAGCACTGGAAGAAAAGGTAAAGCGACAACAGTGCACTTACCCATCACAAACCTGGGGGAACGCATCCTCCGGAAACAAAAAATGGATTCTACAAATGAAAAAACTACTGACTGTTTAAAGTTTATGCACAATAGACGGCATTCGGCGACATGGAGTCACAAATTTTTAGGCACAAAGTGGTTGAATAAATCAAACGAAATATATACAGTATATAATGGTATAATAAATAAGTTGTAACTCGCAATCTGAATGCTAGACAAATGATTAAAAAGGGTACGCGGAAATCTAGGGTAACGGAGAATGGTAGATAGGAGGAAGACCTCATGAAAGTGGCAGAATCTGGCGCCATTGAGTCATCATTTCTGGGCTAGAACCATGTCAATATGTCAGGACAAGAACAACTTCAACCAGTGGTTAGATGACTACAAAAGACCCTTTTGCGAAATAACAATCGAGAAAATCCAGCACCGGCATAAATAAAATTAAAAAGTTGATTACAAAAATTAAAGGGAACCTGTCACCAGATTTGGGGCCTATAAGCTTCAGCCACCACCAGTGGGCTCTTATATACATCATTCTAATAGGCTGTATATAAGAGCCCAGGCCACTGTGTAGAACGTAAAAAACAAACACTTTATAATACTTACCTAAACCGTCGATACAGAGCAGATGGGTCTGATGTGCGTCTCCGTTCTCTGGTACCGGCGCCTCCTCTTTCGGCCATCTTTGTCCTTAGTCTTCTGAAGCTAGTGTGGATGATGCGTCCTACGTCATCCACACTCGCCGACACTGGGGTCCTGCGCAGGCGCACTTTGATCTGCTCTGAGCAGGGCAGATCAAAATATTGTAGTGCGCATGCGCGGAACCTCAATGCCGGATAGTGTGGATGACGTCAAACGCGTCATGCACGCTGGCTTTAGAAGAAAGAGGACAAAGATGGCTGAAAGAGGAGGCACCGCACCCCGAGAATGGACACACCCATCTGCTCCGCTCTGACCATTTAGGTAAGTATGGCCCCAAATCTGGTGTCAGGTGCCCTTTAAAAGCCCATTACACATACATGTTTAGGGCATAATAGGAACATTGAAACGTCAACGCATTTCAAGCAAAATAAACACCAACTTTTCTGCTTGAAACGCGTTGAGGTTTCCAAGTTCCTATTCTGCCCTAAACATGTATGTGTAGTGGGCTTTTAATTTTCGTAATAAACCTTTTCATTTTATTTATGCTGGTGCTGGATTTTCTCGATTTTTATTTACTCTTCTGGGTGCCGGACCAGGATTTCTGAGCACCGCACCCTTTCAATCATTCTCCAGGGAGCTGCTATTCCCTTCTGATACTATTGTACGATCAGTCCTCTAATGGCCAGTTCACATGGGCTGATATAAGCTACATGATGAAGGCCGCTAGATGAAAATCTCTCTCAACTTGTCCCAAACAAACGATTTGTATGCCGACCAATGATACATTCGTTCGATGACACCCCCCCTTGCATATCAATGTTGCGTTCACTCGCAACGCTCATGCTCCAGCTTTAAAACGCAGCTCTGATCTTGCAGAGACAGTCATTTCGCCAGCAAAACCATTACAAAAGACTTTATATAATGTACATAGACTGCGAGGCTTGATACCATCAGGATAATGGCGGAGAAGACCCTGGTAGACCTATCTAGGCTGCAGAAGATAGATCTTCCGACAGAGCGTTAATCCATCAAGTCACCATTGCTCAAGATCGAGCTGAAGGCCGTCGAAATAAAGCTACATACATTAATAAAAAAAAAATAGCTTCAATGAGAAGAACTAGGTTAGCTGTAAGTTAAAGGGAACCTGTCACCAGTTTTATAACCTATAAGCTGCGGCCACCCCCACTGGGCTCCTATATACAGCATTCTAACATGCAGTATGTAAGAGCGCAGGCCGCTGTGAGAACATAAAAAACACTTTATAATACTCACCTAAACCGGTTACTGTGGTGCTGGTTGGCCCGGTGGGCGGCGCTGTTGTCCGGGACCGGCGCCTCCTCTCTCTGCCATCTTGCTCCTCAGTCTTCTGAAGCCTGTGTGCATGACACATCCATGTCATACACACTCGCCGGCACTGAGGTCCTGCGCAGGCGCACTACAATACATTGATCTGCCCTGAGCAGGGCAGATCAAAGTGCACCTGCGCAGGACCTCAGTGCCGGCGAGTGTGTATGACGTGGATTAGGTGAATATTAGAAAGTGGTTTTCAATCAGTGAGCGAGACAGCAAATGCGATGACGACATTGTATCGCGTCTGCTGCACCGAGACAGATGCAGATGACCGGGGGGGGAAAAGGAATGGGGAGTGAGGGGAGTATTATTTTTCCCATATGTGTATGATTGAAATGATTGAAATGATTGAAATGATGTTTGCATGTATATAGGGGGCTTTGTGAGGTCTCATACTATATACAGGAGGCTATGTGGGGCTGACACTGTATACAGAGGCTGTATGGAGGCTCACACCGTAAATAGAGTGGCTATGTGGAGGCTCAAACTGATAGGGGGTTCATAGTGTATATAGCTGGCCATGTGAGCTCATTGTACAGTGTCTTGCGAAAGTATTCGGCCCCCCTTGAATTTTTCAACCTTTTCCCACATTTTAGGCTTCAAACATGAAGAGAAAAATGTTGTTATGGTGAAAAATCAACAACAAGTGGGACACAATCGTAAAGTTGCTTATTTTAAAGTTTTTTTTTAAAAAAAGAAATGAAAATTGGAGGAAGCAATATTATTCGTCCCCTTTAAGTTAATGCTTTGTAGTGCCTCCTTTTGCTGCGATTACAGCTGAAAGTCGCTTGGGGTATATGTCTATCAGTTTTGCACATAGAGAGACTGAAATTCTTGCCCATTCTTCCTTTGTAAACAGCTGGAGCTGAGTGAGGTTAGATGGTTGCATTTGTAAACGGCAGTTTTCAGCTCTTTCCGCAGATTCTCTATTGGATTCAGGTCTGGACTGTGACTTGGCCATTCGAACACCTGGATACGTTTATTTGTGAATCATTCCATTGTAGATTTTGCTTTATGTTTTGGATCATGGTCTTATTGGAAGACAAATCTCCGTCCCAGTCTCAGGTCTTTTGCAGACTCCAACAGGTTTTCTTCAAGAATGGTCCTGTATTTGGCTTCTTCCATCTTCCCATCAATTTTAACCATCTTCCCTGTCCTACTGAAGAAAAGCAGGCCCAAAGCATGAAGCTGACACCATGTTTGACAATGGGGATGGTGTGTTCAGGGTGATTAGCTGTGTTGCTTTTACCCCAAACATATCGTTTGGCATTGTGCCTAAAAAGTTCGATTTTGGTTTCATCTGACCAGAGCACCTTCTTCCACATGTTTGGTGTGTCTCCCAGGTGGCTTATGGCAAACTGTAAACGACACTTTATGGATATCTTTGAGAAATGGCTTTCTTCTTGCCACTCTTCCATAGAGGCCAGATTTGTGCAGTGTACGACTGATTGTTGTCCTATGGACTCCCACCTCAGCTGTAGATTTCTGCAGTTCATCCAGAGTGATCATGGGCCTCTTGGCTGCATCGCTGATCAGTCTTCTCCTTGTTTGAGATGAAAGTTTGGATGGACGGCCGGGTCTTGGTAGATTTGCAGTGGTATGATACTCCTTCCATTTCAATATGATCGCTTGCACAGTGCTCCTTGGGATGTTTAAAGTTTTGGAAATCTTTTTGCAACCAAATACGGCTTTAAACTTCTCCACAACAGTATCACGGACCTGCCTGTGGTGTTCCTTGGTCTCCATGATGCTATCTGTGCTTTAAAACAGAACACAGACTATCACAGAGCAGGTGCATTTATACGGAGACTTGATTACACACAGGTGGATAATATTCATCATCATCAGTCATTTAGGACAACATTGGATCATTCAGAGATCCTCAATGAACTTCTGGAGTGAGTTTGCTGCACTGAAAGTAAAGGGCCAAATAATATTGCACAGCCCAAATATCAGTTTTTTATTTTTTACAAAAATAAGCAATAAATCTTTCACTTTTCATGTGTGAGCTTATACGGTACATAGGGGGATGTCCGTAAACTTAATGCTGTTCATTATTAAATGATACAATATAAAATAATAATTGTAATTAATATGTTAATATTGAGCAGAATTAATTTCAGCCTATTAAAATGGCCATCCTCAACAGTCTCAGTCTCTCATGTGGCCTGTAGGAAAAATCAATTGCCCACCTGTGCCAACATAGGATTTTCTGGTTAACAGCAATATATTATGCTGATTTGCAGTGTTTACATTGCAAATAAAGCTTGTGGCCACTGATATTAGGCTGCAGCAGTGGCCGGTAACCGAGAAAACGAGCAGCAAAATAATAAAATTAGGATTTTTACCTTTAAACGGAAACCAATAAAGCAAAAAACAACAAAAACCCAAATTATTTTATATACACACATATAATATACATATATACATACTGTGTAAGTTAAAAAATACGTTCTAATTATAAAAATACATTTATCTGCGAAAATCTGGATGTGTCAAAAGGAAAAATGGACAGTCATTAAAGGAAATCTTTCAGCAAATTTTTCCTTTTAATCTGAAAAACGCATGTGTTGAGGGGGGTTAACAGATTTCAGAGACGCATGTCTTATCAAGCTCTATGCGGTTTACTCCTAATGATTGTTTTAACAATAGGAGCTTATCATTGTTCAGACTATGCCAGAATGTGAGCTCTAGTCCAACACGCCCTTCCTTAGATAAACAGCTCACTGTGTATAGACATTGTACATACAGAGCCTAATGTGGGCAGTGATCGCTTTTTCACCTCTGTTGCATTGTTAAATCATAAAACTCAGATTGCTGGGTGCAGCTTTTCTGACAAAAATGATACATCCTTGGATTCAGGGTCTCTTCGCATCTCAGATGACAAAGCAAAAACCTGCTGACAGATTCCCTTTAAAGAGAACCTGTCAGATGATACATGCTGCTTGAATGATCTTAGTCAAGTTTTCTGATTCTATAGTGTTTTCGGAAAAAAAAGTAACTTCTCAAGCCGGCTGGGGACCAATCTGTATGGGAGACTAGTTCAATGGGCAGCTTCTCTCCCTCCGCTGCCTGTGGCTCACAAGTCTCTCACTATACATACTGTATATGCTGACTAATCTCTGTGTCTCAGTCCCTGGCAGCTTTTAAAGTATGTCCTCACTGAAACACCTCAGAATTTCATTCAAACATACGTGGCTAAAATAAAACGTCAATTGGGCAATATGTAACAATTGACGGGATCCCTTTAAGAGGTTAATCATTCCCTTTATAAGGAAACTGTGTGAAAAAATGTTATCAATCTGCAGATATGGGGTTAATCTGCAGGTCAATAGCATTCTGCTCGGCACCTGAACATTAAACCCGTGCTGCTGGGAGGAAATTAACTTTAATCCTCCTGGCAGTGTTCTGGTTTCAGTCACGGGGGAGGCGCTGGTGCAGATTCAGTCACTGCCCTATGTATGGAGACCAGCGGCTGTAACCGCCCCCTGCACTGACAGCTTCCTTTAATGCTGAGCAGCTGTCAATTAGTGTGCGAGGTGCGGTTACAGCTGCCACTCTCCATACACAGAGCATCATGTCTGGATAGATAAATTTGGGGGTGTTTGCCGGATATAGCTTTGCATCCTGGTTCCTGGAGTTATCCTATGTTTGGTGATCTTCAAATTGCGATTCAGCATGGTTTTTGAGTCCTCCAGTTGTGTATTTATTTCCAACCCCTTTCGCATTACTCCCCAGATCACATACTGTCCCCCTCTTTGTGTTTGAGTGCAGTGTGCACGAGTTTTCGTTTACCCTTGTCTGTGATTATATGTGGGGTTTTGGTGACTGGGTGTCGAGCTCACTCCCTGGGAGGAAGAGTGGGTAGTATCAGGACTTAGAAAGGAGACAGGGCTATGTTGGAGGCTTTACCCTCGCTACCATCAAGTCAACTATCGAGATAAGGGGCCCTGGTCTTAGGATCAGCCTAGGAGACCCTGTTCCATCCATTCTCCCCCATGACAGTTGGATCCCGACAACGTTCTGGTTTCAGTCACGGGGGCGGCGCTGGTGCAGATTCAGTCACTGCCCTGTGTATGGAGAGCGGCGGCAGTAACCACCCCCTGTACAGCTTCCTTTAATGCTGAGTAGCTGTCAATTAGTGTGTGAGGTGCGGTTACAGTCACCGCTCTCCATACACAGAGCAATGGCTGAACTTGCGTTGGCACCGCCCCCATAACAAACCAAAACGCTGCTGGGAAGATTAAGATTACTTTTTCCCAGCAGCAAAGGTTTATTGTGCAGGTGCAGGGCAGGCTCAGAATGCCATTAACTTGCAGATTAACCCCATATCTGCAGGTTAATAGGATTTTTCCATGTGACCGTTCCCTTTTAAAAGGTTGAGTGCTTCATTTTTGTACTTTTTGCACCCAACAAAAAGGAATCAACCCATAGATAGTTAAGAAAATAAAAAATTGTGAATTAAAACGGAGCTGATGCCAATTAAACATTTTCCTATTCATCTTGCACAGCTTCAGCTGATGTTTATTATAGCGACACATGCAAGGTAGGATCTGTGAATTTTCACATGTGATGTGTTACATCTGTCCAGATGGAGACACGTCACAAATGAACAGATCACCACCCTAAATTACTCAACACCAGCCGTGACTAAGCGGCACATATGCTCCAATCTAAAGAATCTCAGTTAAACAAATTGAGTTGCTTGGATGTAATTGCATTTGCCCCTGTATTCCGCATTTTCATACCCTGTATCTGCAGTCTTGTGCTTGACTATCGCAGACCTGACACTGATCAGATGCAGCAGACACAGTGGATTTACGAGTGGCCAACTGGTGCCCGATACCGCCGGGATATCACTAATCCCATAATCCTCTTCTGTTCGCAATGGCTTGATCCTCTTCAGAACCTGCCACACTGATCTCTACTACTTCTTAGGGCTTCACTCTTTTGGTTCCCTCCTCCCCTCTTGCCCACCACTGCCACCCAATCATACTTAGAAGGACAAGACTAATCCACCAATTCTCTTCCGTAAAGACTTTCAAATCCTGTGGTGCTAAGTCCATGAAAACAAGACGCAGGGCAAGAGAATAAGCAAAGCATGAACAGCGTGCACGGAAAGAACAAGTTTATTGTCTGAAGATTTAGCAAGAAAAGAAGAGGCAGGTATAAAAAAAAAATACCATTTATGGGATTGAGGAACTTGTCAGAACACATCTCTAAAGAGGCCATTCTCTAAAATATTTCCTAAAAGCAAAAACAAGCAAATTAATAACTTAACACAATCGACCTGTAAAGAGTCCAGTAGGTTGTCCAAATCTCCCGAGGAGTCATGCAGTCACCTGCCTCTAAACTTGATTGACAACTCACAGGCCAGAGATCAACACAACTAGAGATGAGTGAAGCTGAAAAGTAAAGTTGGGTGTTCGTAGAGAACACGGACTTTACAAAAAAAAAAAACAAAAACCTTTTTTTTCCTCTAAGGGGGAAGATCGAGAGACACCTCGGGTGCGCAATCACATTATGGGTGTCCAGTCCAAGCATTCCTACATGAATAGTGTCCTGGAAAGTGGATTGGTCATCGTTGGCCAGTTGAATGGCCACCAAGGTCTTCCGATCTGACCCCCTTAGACTTATCTTTGGGGTCATCTGAAGGTAATTGTCTATGCTGTAAAGATACAAGATGTGCAGCATCTTAAACAACGGATACTGGAAGGCTGTGCTAACAGTTCTTCTGCAATGTTGCCATCAGTGTGTCAAGAGTGTGAGAACAGGGCTGCATTGACAATCCAACACAATGGGCAGCACTTTGAACACATTTTATAAGTGGTCATAAAATTGTAAATAACTAATGAATGAAGATAAGTTAAAACCAAGAAAACCCTTGTTTTTCTTGAGAAATTCTCAATAAGTTTGATTTGTTACATCACCCCATTGGAAAAAATAAAGTTGGATCCAAAATGGCAGACTTCAAAATGGCCGCCTTGGTCACCAACCATCTTGAAAAAAGTTTCTCCTCTCCCACATACTAATGAGCCACAAACAAAGTTGATATCACCAACCATTCCCATTTTATTTAGGTGTATCCATATAAATGGCCCACTATATACATTAAAGCTAATTCAAATGACTAGGCTGCTTACTGTAGTTTTGATATGACTTATTAGCTGCAAATCATCATGTGTCGTATAGTCCTTTCATGATTTCTGTAGAACCCTGCACTGACCGCTTTCTGTGTACACTGTGCATAGGCAGAAAACTGACCAGTGGTGTGGGCAGGATTATACAGAGCTCAGTATTCAGAGATCTGGTAGATCTGCAGCAGATAGTAAACTATGTGATTATTCTGTTTACCTGCAGAAATCAGTATTTCCTTTGGCAAAATGTTGAGAAGGGTGAGTGGTAAAACCTAGTGATGAGCGAATAGAAATTGTGTTCGGATTATTCGTAACGAATTCCAATGTACTATTCCAGTATTCATCAAGAAGATTTCGAAAAAAAAAATGCTGGGGTTCTCCATTGACTTGCATAAGGGTAGTTATTTGTGACGTATACTGGAATAGTACTTTGGGATTTGTTCCGAATAATCCGAATCTGAATAGTTACTATTCACCCCACACTAAAAAAAAACTATTCGATTCAAGGTACTGAAACCGCAGGCAGCCCGATTTGTAACCTGGCTTGCATAATTGCAGCCCAGTATCTTTTTTTGTAATGCTCAGGCATTTTTGAGAACACAGTTTGAAGAACCAGCTTAGGACCATAGTAATAGATTTGACCAGTCCGGGTGCTGGCCTTGTCCGGATTCTTCTCCCCACACCTCTAGATGACCTTCAGGTCCGTCCCATCAGAATCAACTAAGTGCAGAGAGCAGCTGGCCAGGAATCCCACTGGACTACTCAGGTCTCTCCCTATAGTCCAGAGCTGACTTTTCAAGCCATGAAAAGAGGACTTATTTTAGAGAAGGGCATACCTGCCTACAAACATGCAGGAAGTGGCCCTGATCCATGCTACGCCTGGCTTGGGCAGCATGAATCAAGTGACAGATTTAACCTTAGATAAAAAGTTTATTGAACCAACCAATTTCATCTATTTAACATATGTGGGGTTGGGGGACTCCTGATTCCTCCTCAAAATTAACTTGGGGGTAAAAAGGATTTGGTCACTGGAATTTCAACAGCTGATCCTTCCGTTAGGCAGGGGGATAAGTCACTACCAGGAGAATCTTTCAGTGGACCTCTTGAGAACACTTGAACCCTCAGTCGAGCGATGAGGGAATCGAGAGACAGATCCGTGGGCCGAACAATCGATCAGTTGACATCTATTTAACGCATAAGGCCTAAGTGGAAACAAATGTAGAAATCCTAAAAGTTACTATTCTAAAAATTATTAATTGTAGCCTAGATATTAGAAATGTAAAACACTGCAGAACAAAAAAAAACCCACAAGGAGGGAGACTCTTTATAACTGAGCAGAGGAGGCCACCAAGACAGTCAAGGGATAGAACAATCCCATTCCAGGCCAGTTCTGAAGCAGTGACATTGATGTACCATACAGAAATACAAACTTGGCTCAAAGCCCTGGAGAACATAATTACACATGCAGGAACACAACAAAAGTTGACAGAGAAAGGTGGGCACGAGGCCAGATCAGCCAGGAATCTCCGGCAAACAAACTAACGAGAGTTCACAACTCTTGGAAACTACAGAGCTTCGATCGAAGTCCTCACATAACAGAACCATAGAATAAGAACAAGAGTGCTTGCTGGAGGCACACCTACACAGCTCTCGGCTTGAAGCACCGGACTAATCAATACCAAACAAATGGATCCTTTGTGTGTTAAAGAGCCTCTGTTTTTTTCTATCTTTGTTTCCCCTTGTGGCACAATATTGAGGCTGAGGGGGGTCAAGAGATGTCTGCAGGAGTAAAAACCCAACTTGGTTGGTGCAGGCAGACGTCACCGGCAGTTACAGTCTGATCCACAGAGCACTATGTCAGGAGCCAAGATTTACACTTACTGCAAAGCCGTCCTGAAGTAACCCCAATAGACATGGTTTTAAAGGATATTTCTGATTAAGGAGAAGCAATCATTACATTTAATGTAGCATTACTGTGCTTTAATCGGGTTTAGCATGTATGCAATATTGTTATCTCTGCTAGCAAAGGATGGACTTAAATGAAATTAAGCCAGGATATTCGTAAAATGAAAGAATTTGAGTGCGAAATGAGATTTCTTTAGTCTTTCAATTGATTTAAAAACTTCTGTCTTTGTAATTTGTACAAGATACTACATTATTGAAAATAATTGGTCTATGCAATATCAGCCATGTGATCTTTACACCTATGGTATGTAGAATCGTTCAAAAACTGGACAACCAGTGATTATGGCCAAGAGCATACTTGTACAGTAGCAATTGCCTACTGTGCCAGGATGTTATAGACTCTTTGAAAAATGGATAACCTCCGAGACTAATAAAAGATTCTTCATTCTTCGATATGAGGTTTTTGTTTAACCTCCCTCTATAAAGAATTTTCACTGCCAAGTCAACATTATGGAATCTAAGGATATGAGCACATAAGGTCTTTTTGAACCCCGATGAAGAACATTGGGCGAAACGCACGTCAGGCTGGCTGGTCACCTTTATTTTCCAGTTTCCTCTGGTTGTTGTTATTATATCTGACATTCTATTATCCATGTATATGGTTTCACTATATATGTGCTTTTTAATAATATGGCTGCCAACATGGACTCTTAGATCTGTACTTGTGATCAACTCTATACTTCCTGCACTTGGATATATGTATTTTTGTTCCTGGTGCCACTCTGGAGTTCTTAATTCGCCTGCCACTTCAGCGAGTTTCCTCCTTGTGTGGATGTCATGCCTTCATATATTTTTCTATAAACTTTTAATTACTGTATATTAATAGAGTTTGAGGTTTTATGGTGATAATTGATAATACGCATGATTTGTTTTAGTGGTTTATAGGTTTTACATATTTGTATGAGACCCTGTACAGGATTTTTCTTGGGACTATATTGGTGTTAGTCTTTTTCAGACAGATTCCAGCTGGAAACCACCTTAAAAAGCGCTTAAACAAAAAAATAAAACATCAAAACACTCAACCACCACCAACCACCACATGCCATGTCATTTTTCGGTTTTAACCACTTCAGGCTTTGAAAGCCATGTGTCTGCTACAAGAAGTGAAAAAAACATTCTTCCATTGTTTGTAAACCGCCACTTTCCCATATATTAAAACACAAAAAAAAAACAAAAACGAAAAGCATCAAAGAATACGCTTCAGGATCAACACTGCCAGCGTTTTCTTGATTCTCATGCTTCAAAAACTATGCACGTATACTGGCATATAAAAAACGCTGTGTACATATTTCCAAAAGTGGTAATGCTTTAGCATTAGTGATCAAATGAGCCACCGTCTAGGATTTAGGTGTTAGAGTCTGGTATCTTAGGTTTCGCGTCATGCGTGAAAATTGACTGATGCTCGCCTACTGGCCTATTTAGATGGACCAACAAATTCTGATGGAAACAAAATTAAAGCAACCCTGTTTACACGGAACGATATGTGGCTTGTGATAATGATTTTTAGGCCAGCATAAATGACCCAGTCAACCTGAGGAATGTGAGTCTTGCTCACTGGGTGATCACCTGGTTATCGAGAATTGTTGGTTCTTCTAATGCACCATAATTGTTCATATCTTTTGAAAAAGATCATGTGCACCAATAATGATTCAAGGGTCATTCAAGGGTGCATTTTGGGGTTGGGCGGGGTTTTTCCATTTCTATGTTTTGTTTGGTACACACTACATCCGATCACGCTGTTACTCCAAGTGCGAGTCTTAACAGTAAGCACTGGGCTGAGTACCGAGCACTCCCGACCAGTTCATACGCAAAGTCATCGAACTCTCTTTTTTTTGTAAAATCGGTGTTTTGTACATACACCAAACACCGAACCTCATGTTCCCTCATCTCTATTCATTTTACATTTTTACCAAGCCAAAATGTTACACCTTTACAGAAAGATCACAAATCGCATCCCCTTGTGACAATATCCGATGTGGAGATAAATGGCACTTCAGACGTGAACTGTAGTCATTTTGTAACCGATATATTTGAGTCTATAAATCCCGCTATATTTCCCAGAAGTATTTACTTTCTGGGTAATAAAACAACAAATGTAATTGAGAAAAGCGAGATGTCTGTATCACAGGCCTTTTCTACGAAAGGTTCAGCTTAACCTTGGCATGTATACAATTGTGTGCTGCACAATGAGCCACCGACACAATAAGCCTTTGTTATTGTCTCTACAAGTTGTTTTTCTTCTTCTTCGTCCTCCTCAGGACTCAGAGTTAATCCCATACAGAGAGGACGATGATAATATATAGCGAAGAACAAATGTTTCTGACTTCAGAGGTTGGACAAACTCGTGGTCTTAAAGCTGGGACTGTGGTCTCGGCTCGGTCTTCTCCGTCCTTGAAGTCATTGCACATCTTTTGTGTGTCACCATCATTTGCGCTGTCTGGACAGTGCTTAAATCCTTCTCTAATTGGGTTGATGTTCTGGCTAACAAGCAGGTTTCTGCAGCCAGCAACAGATGGATTAGCCGCGACAAGTCAGGAGAGGAGGTGTGGAGGGGTTTTAGAGGGTGACATGTGTGTAAAGGAGGTGAGGTTAGGGTGTTAACCAGATTTATGTTGATTCCATAAGCCCGGTGATCTGTTCCAGACTCACACTTTCACACCCAGCAGTCTGATGCTCATCATCAGTCCCTAGGAACAAGCTGGAGAACATAATGGCATGCCTGTGCCCAGAATCCCTAATAAAAACACAGGCAGAGTCAAGGTTTGCACCTTAAGTCACTGGAGATATCTCCATTAAGCGGAGAAACAAAACACGAGCAGGGGGGAAGGTTTCAGCTAATACCGGTGTGATTCAATTAGCAGCATTTAACGGGAAATGATTAGATAGGATGGCAAGGTAATGCATTTACAGCCAGGGAGGGCGCGTGCGTTGGGGAACTAACAAGGGATAACCTCACATATTGGAGATCCAGCAGCCGAAAATGGAATTATACCCCCAAGGGCTAGAAGCTTCTAATTGAATAAGCTCAGAGCAGATAGACACAGAGGCCCAGATACATCCGGAGAGGAAAGAGGAGATTGAGGACAAGGGCTGATGAGGGAGGGAATAGATTTCTTTTTTCATGGTGGAAAACAATATTGTTATACCCTTTTAGCTGCAATGGGTTATGAATTACACTGGAGTTGAAAGAATGTTTTAATTGTGATTTTCACAATGGAAAGAAACGGCACTACCAAACGATAGTGATGCACGAACTGTTCGGTATTTGGGTGCTCTTAATGAGCAGTTGATGCTCAGATGGGTGAGACTAGAGTTCCCGAGGATAATAGAAGTCAATGGGGAACATGAGCATTTCTCCGGAAGATTTCCCATAAAATGCTTGAGTTCTCCATTGACTAACCATTATACTCTGGTACTCGAGTTCTGCCTGTCTGTCATTCAGGTGTTCCTTACGAGCAGTTGATACTCAAACTCATCACTAATCTACTTCATTGTTAACATAAGGAATACAAACTTGTTCGGCCATGTTGATGTACCTGGTGGAGAGAGAGGGAGGGAGAGTGGGGAAAAAGGGAGGGAGGGAGAGTGGGGAAAAAGGGAGGGAGGGAGAGTGGGGAAAAAGGGAGGGAGGGAGAGTGGGGAAAAAGGGAGGGAGGGAGAGTGGGGAAAAAGGGAGGGAGGGAGAGTGGGGAAAAAGGGAAGGAGGGAGAGTGGGGAAAAAGAGAGGGAGGGAGAGTGGGGAAAAAGGGAGGGAGGGAGAGTGGGGAAAAAGGGAGGGAGGGAGAGTGGGGAAAAAGGGAGGGAGGGAGAGTGGGAGAATGGGGAAAAAGGGAGGGAGGGAGAGTGGGAGAGTGGGGAAAAAGGGAGGGAGGGAGAGTGGGAGAGTGGGGAAAAAGGGAGGGAGGGAGAGTGGGAGAGTGGGGAAAAAGGGAGGGAGGGAGAGTGGGAGAGTGGGGAAAAAGGGAGGGAGGGAGAGTGGGAGAGTGGGGAAAAAGGGAGGGAGGGAGAGTGGGGAAAAAGGGAGGGAGGGAGAGTGGGGAAAAAGGGAGGGAGGGAGAGTGGGGAAAAAGGGAAGGAGGGAGAGTGGGGAAAAAGAGAGGGAGGGAGAGTGGGGAAAAAGGGAGGGAGGGAGAGTGGGGAAAAAGGGAGGGAGGGAGAGTGGGGAAAAAGGGAGGGAGGGAGAGTGGGGAAAAAGGGAGGGAGAGAGAGTGGGAGAGTGGGGAAAAAGGGAGGGAGGGAGAGTGGGAGAATGGGGAAAAAGGGAGGGAGGGAGAGTGGGAGAGTGGGGAAAAAGGGAGGGAGGGAGAGTGGGAGAGTGGGGAAAAAGGGAGGGAGGGAGAGTGGGAGAGTGGGGAAAAAGGGAGGGAGGGAGAGTGGGAGAGTGGGGAAAAAGGGAGGGAGGGAGAGTGGGAGAGTGGGGAAAAAGGGAGGGAGAGTGGGAGAGTGGGGAAAAAGGGAGGGAGAGTGGGGAAAAGGGAGGGAGGGAGAGTGGGGAAAAAGGGAGGGAGGGAGAGTGGGGAAAAAGGGAGGGAGGGAGAGTGGGGAAAAAGGGAGGGAGGGAGAGTGGGGAAAAAGGGAGGGAGGGAGAGTGGGGAAAAAGGGAGGGAGGGAGAGTGGGGAAAAAGGGAGGGAGGGAGAGTGGGAGAGTGGGGAAAAAGGGAGGGAGGGAGAGTGGGGAAAAAGGGAGGGAGGGAGAGTGGGGAAAAAGGGAGGGAGGGAGAGTGGGGAAAAAGGGAGGGAGGGAGAGTGGGGAAAAAGGGAGGGAGGGAGAGTGGGGAAAAAGGGAGGGAGGGAGAGTGGGGAAAAAGGGAGGGAGGGAGAGTGGGGAAAAAGGGAGAGTGGGAGAGTGGGAGAGTGGGAGAGTGGGAGAGTGGGAGAGTGGGAGAGTGGGAGAGTGGGAGAGTGGGAGAGTGGGAGAGAGGGAGAGAGGGAGAGAGGGAGAGAGGGAGAGAGGGAGAGAGGGAGGGAGAGGGAGTGAGTGAGAGAGAGTGGGAGAGAGGCTTAGTTACTATCCCTAGCAATGCTGGGTACTTCAGCTATAGTCTATATCTAGGCTACGCAATCTTAGGATATGCCTCGTTCAGGGCCAACAAAGACCCACAGTAAAGGTCAAAAAAAATGTTATGGGTAAAAGATGCCATCAATATATGATCTATTAATTGGATCCTACTTGACCACACCTGTTTCTACAATCCATTAAAACCCAATTATTAGAGTACTTTTATGTGCTATTATTTTCTTGAAATTATTTAATACCCATCAACTCCCATTAACTTGGCTGATTGCAGTTTTTAAACCAAAAGCAAAGAGCGGTATCTAGGACACTGGTATGAATCATTACATCAACCTCTCAGCTCAAGTACCTAAGTAAGTGGAAAGTTAATTGGCACCATAATTTTAATTCGGTAACATAAGGAAAATTCCACATGCGGACGACAGATACTACATATTACATGCACTAAGCTATTTTAAGAGATGTCTAATAAAAGTTGTCAGCACCTGCCGAAAATATCTTTCCCATTACCAAAAAGTGACTATTAAAATGTTGTAATTTGTGGACTCCTGTATTACGAGGCATAAACCTCAGTCTGTTTATGGATTTTACTACACGGAATTTGTGGGAATTAACACATCAGTTACTTTAATTCATATAATTATCGCCACTTCTAGTAAAACCTGATCTGTAAGTAACTGAACACTATTTGCCCGAGCTTAGAAGAGTCATCCTTAGGATTGTTAATGCGCTCTTTTAGGGCTTAGATGTATACAGGTGGACTTATATATAGGTGTGGTGCAGTTTTAGGAAGATAGATCTTTGTTTTTTTTATTCCTAGACAACCCATTAAAAAAAAATAAAACAACCACTAAAGAAGAGGATTTTTTTTTTTGTTTTAATTTTGAGATGAAAGGTCTTTACATAGGAACCGGTCAATGTAGTTTCCTTAAAAGGGTAGGTTCACGCATTTTTATTACTGACCAAATCGATATGTTGAGAAACAAGGTTTCTCTCATACCTTGTGTTGCCAATAGTGCCTGTTAGCGCCGATATTGCGGTCCGCTCATCCTAATCGCGTGACCTCCGGGCTCCGTGACCTCTGATGTCCGGTGATGTCACGTCAACTGAGGCGGGCCACAGTCTTCCTGAGTGACTGGGCTGTAGGCGGCGTTTCACCGCTCATTACAGCCCAACATCTTGCGCTGCAGAGTGCTGCGAGCAGGAGCGACGCAGGGCTGTGAAGAAGAGCGGTGAAACGTGGCCTACAGCCCAGTCACTCAGGAAGACTACAGCCCACAGCCCCCATCAGTTGACGTGACATCGCTAGACATCAGAGGTCACGGAACCTGGTGTTCACGCGAAGGGGGTGAGCGGACCACAATAGTGGTACTCACAGGCACTAATGGCAATATGAGGTATTTGAGAGAAACCTTGTTTCTCAACGATGTAGCCAGTAATGAAAACTGGTGAACCACCTCTTAAAGCTAATACCATGATGTTATGGCGCGTGAAAATGCCCATTTAAGACAAACCTGTGTGAAAATTGACAATTTTAGAAGGAAGGAGAAAAACTTTTAAATAGTCACCTGGGTAGAGCTATAGCCTTGACTAGTTTTAACTAATCAAACCCACTCCTTCACTGACATCCAAGGTGGCACAATTAAAGGGGTATTCCCATCTCCAAAATCCTATCCCAATATGTAGTAGATATAATAAGGTTATTAGCATATCTCCAATTAGAAATGTAGTATAGTTCTTTTGAAAAGCTAGGTCACTTACCAGGGCATTACAGTAGCTTAAGTTAGGCTACCTAGGTTAGGACCATGCATATAGGAACACCTAGTTGCTAGTAGTCGTAACCATGGATACCTAAGCTATTGCAATGTCCTGCAAATGAGGTGACAGTTTATCAGAAAAACTAGACTATTTCTAATTGAAGATAGAAAAAAAAAGGTTTAAAAAAAAAAAACCAAAAAACAAAAAAAAAAGTCTTTTTGATACCTTTTAATGGCTAACTGAAAATATAGTAATCAATAGCAAGCTTTCGAGACTACTCAGGTCTCTGCATCAGGCATGGTATAAAGCAATCTTTACTTAAGTTGATTGTTTGCGGTGCTGCAAATCATTCAACTGAAGTAAATAAAGCGCTGATGGCACCAGCGGCCCAGTGTATCGGCCGAGATCATCAAGCAGTCTATGTGCCTGCGGTTTGCAAGAAACAGGTAAGAGGATACCTAGGGAACGGAGGACAGGTGAGAAGAATGTTTTTTGTGTGTATGTGAACATCTTATTAATGGACAAGTATGAGGACATTACTAATGGATGGGCACATTACTACAGGGCACAAGGATGGGGTACAAGGATGGGGCACATTATTACAGGAGGTAAGCATGGGGCACATTACTACAGTTGACAAGGATGGGGCACATTACTACAGGAGAAATGGATGGGTACAATACTACAGGAGACAAGGATGAGGCACAATAGTACAGGAGACAAGGATGGGGCACATTACTAGAGGAGAAATGGAGGGGGCACATTACTACAGGAGACATGGATAGGGCACATTACTACAGGAGACATGGATAGGGCAAATTACTACAGGGGACAAGGATGGGGCACATTACTAGAGGAGAAATGGATCGGGCAATTTACTACAGGAGAAATGGATGGGGCACATTACTACAGGAGACATGGATGGGGCACATTACTACAGGAGACATGGATGGGGCACATTACTACAGGAGACATGGATGGGGCAATTTACTACAGGAGACATGGATAGGGCACATTACTACAGGGGACAAGGATGGGGCACATTACTACAGGAGACATGGATAGGGCACATTACTACAGGAGACATGGATAGGGCACATTACTACAGGGGACAAGGATGGGGCACATTACTACAGGAGACATGGATGGGGCACATTACAACAGGAGACATGGATGGGGCACATTACTACAGGAGACAAGGATGGGGCACATTACTACAGGAGAAATGGACGGGGCACAATACTACAGGAGACAAGGATGGGTCAAATTACTACAGGAGAAATGGATGGGGCACATTACTACAGGAGACATGGATGGGGCACATTACTACAGGAGACATGGATGGGGCACATTACTACAGGAGACATGGATGGGGCACATTACTACAGGAGAAATGGATGGGGCACATTACTACAGGAGACATGGATGGGGCACATTACTACAGGAGACATGGATGGGGCACATTACTACAGGAGAAATGGATGGGGCACATTACTACAGGGCACAAGATTGAGGCACATTTCATTTTATTGGTATCCATTTTTGTTTTTGAAATTTTCAGTAGCTGCTGCATTTCCCACCCTATGCTTATACTCGAGTCAAAAAGTTTCCCTGTTTTTTGTGGCAAAATGAGGTGCCTCAGCCTATATTCAGATCGACTTTTACTTGAGTATATATGGTATCTCATTCCAGCCTGCGATGTATTAGTTCAATCTCAAATCTAGTCAAAAGTTTGCAACCACCTGATAAATGAGACATTCTAAAATTCAGGTGGTATCACTGGTCCCGACACCAGTACACATCGGCTTTCACATTACATAATTAGGAGTCCATTAGTTGAGTGGTGGAGAACAATTTACTGTAGATTTAGTACATTTTTTAAAATTTCTTGGAACTAGAGCGACACCAATATTAATATTTCATTAATGAAATAAAAGATGCCACGGATACCAACCTGCTTGAAGCATCTTGCAATATTTTTACAGATGGCGATGGATGTAACTACTTTCTGATCAGATTTGTGGTAAATGTAAGTAATCCATAGATAACAATCACTATATTCAAGGCTAAATCCCACTAATCTTTAGGTATAAAGCTAGGATTATGGATGGACCCCCGTGTGTTATGCCTGATGCTTCCTATTTATAATTGGGGTGTGGAAGTCCCAAAGGATACGGCTTAAAGAGATATCCCTCATTAAGGACAGAAGCATTTGTAGAATTCTGTATATGGAGAGCTTTTCCCTGAAATGTAATACAGGTCCGGAGAAGGTATTACGAGGTATAAGATTACATGTGAGCACTTGCCTTTTCAATATATGCACATATAATATATAGAAACATTAATATACATTTCCAAAATACCTTTAAACTAGTAGAATATGAAAAATCTGAATAAGAAGCTAAATCAGTATAGAACATTAATATTGTCACTATCTTGTTACACTAACAGAAACATCCTAGAATGTGAATAGAACAGGAGCCTGTGCAGTAGGACGCTCCGCTGCTGTGACCTGGAGACAGCTTGACAGTATGTGGGATAGGCTTTCTGCAGGTCACAGAAAATACTCCCAATCAGAAAGACAGTAGACCGTAGTGCAGATGGCCTCCTCTTCCCTCAGCATTCCTTGTATCTTCAGTATTTGATAAGATAGTCAGGAGGGACAGGTGTGTGAGCAGCATCTTCTTACATCAGCACCCCTGCCATCTCCAGTATTGGATCAGTAACATAGGGAATGCAGCAGTGTGAGCAGCCTCTTACCTCAACATCCCTGGTATCTCCAGTATTAGATGAGAAACACTGATTACAGCAGTGTGAGCAGCCTCTTCATACCGCCGCACATACGATATCTACAGTATTAGATGAGCTAGACAGGATGGACAACAGTGCAATCAGCCTCTTCTTGCCTCAGTACCCTCTGTATCTTCAGTGTTAGATCAGATAGTCAGGATGTTCAGCAGTGTAAGCAGTCTTTTCTTATCTCAGCACCCTATATATATATTCAGTATTGGATCAGATAGTCAGGATGGACTGCAGTTTAAGCAGCCTCTTCTTACCTCAGCACTCTATCTTCAGTATTAGATCAGAGACAGCATGTTCAGCAATGTGAGCAGCTTCTTCTTACTTTAGCACCACTGTTATCTCCACTATTAAATCATCCACCGGGAGCACATTTTCCCGCACACGCTCACAGGTATTTCTCCTATTAACATCTTATTACTGTTTTCTGTCAGTGTAACACGGCGGCCATATTAATGTACAATAGTGGTTACCTCGCTTAATAAAATTAGTGTTACTTGCAAATTAGGAGTTAAGAATTTATTTCCGACCTTTTTTGCCATTAGGAGATAATGGCTTTAAAGTGTTTAGAGATGGTATAGCATATATAATTTCCCATTTGCATCTGGGTCTCAGCAATCACCATACATGGATTAAAAACGTCAATTTCGTAATTCTGGTGAAATTGGCCGTCCGCCTAAGGCCCCATTCACACATCAGTTTTTTGCCATCAGTCACAATCAGTTTTCTGGATGGATACGTTGCAGATTGCGGCTAAACTGATGCGACGGATTTGCTTTTCAACGGATCCGACTAGCTGGGGGCTAAATAATAAATTGGAGCATGCTCAATAAAAAAAAAAAAAAAAAACAAACAAACAATCTGTTGCCGGATTCCGTCATTTGCCGGATGACGATGGATCCTGCGCCCACAGGCTTTCATTATACCAAACGACGGATGGCGACTGATCCGTCGCTGTCCATTTTTTCAACGTACACAAAAAAACGTTACTGTGGACGGAAAAACATTTTAAGACGGATCCGTCAAACGACTGATGAAACGTGAGGCCATCCGTTACAATCCGTCGCTAATACAAGTCAATGAGAAAAAAACTGATCCAGCGGCATCAGTCGCTGGATCTGTTGCTTTCAAAATTCGATGGATTATGACTGATGGCAAAAAACTGATGTGTGAAAGGGGCCTAATATGTATGAGTGCCTCCTGACCTTTCTGAAGACAGATGAACCGGGCAGTTAAGGCTACGTTCACACATCAGTTTTTTCCATCAAACACAATCCGGAAAAAAACGGATAAAACTGATCCGGCGCCGGATCAGTTTTATCCCCATTGATTTGTATTAGCGCCGGATTGTGCCTGATGGCCTAGCGTTGCATCCGGCTTTTGACCGATCCGGCGTAATTACTCAATGTGGCGACCGGATAGAACGTCTCAATGAACGTTTGTCTCTGGGGAAAAAAAAAAAAAAGCATCGCGCCGATTTACAATAGAAGCCTAAGAACGCCAGATCCGGCAAAAAACGGATGCGGCCGCCAGATTCGTTTTTTTAAACTAAGCATGCTCCAATTTATTGAAAAAAACGGATATAGCAAAAAAACGGACGAAACTGATGCAAAAAACAAATGCGCCGGATGCGTTTGACAGATCAGGTATACCGGATCCATCAAAAAAAAAAAAGAAGATCAGGCCCATCCGTCTTTGCATATTCTGCGCCGGATCCGTTGCATCAGGCACACGCCGGATTGTACCGGATGCCAAAAAACTGATGTGTGAACGTAGCCTAACAAGAGTGAAGGCACTGGGCGTCTGAAATTCGAGAGGTCTAAACGTCCTTGTATATACAGGATTCAGGAGAGATCGCCATTAGGTGAACGTTCATCTGACAGTAAAGATACATAGGCACCTTAAGAGACCAAGAATACGACTTAAAACATTGTTTTTAACCAGGTAGCTTTTGACGTAATCCACAAAAAGTGCAAGAATATAAGAGCACACAAACGTCAATAACCACTTTCGAGGGCGCACATATAATTGGGATCCCGGTTTTTCGATCTGCTGCATTTTCTATACAAGTCGTTTGAAGTTTGTGCTTATGAAATAGTCATTCTGTATCTGTGAAAAGGAGCCAGTGCGACTCCTCGGAATACATTTTTCATGAAGATACAGCAATACTAGAAAGGTCAGGTCACATACGGCCTGCCATATATCAACTTGAAAATTCACAGTCTCCAAATTGTCCACTTCCTTGCATCTAATCTTTCCGAAGCCACGAGTTTATGTTTCAGGTCTATGGTCATTATAGACACTAAATGTTCCATTTCAGAGCTCGTCAAATAAGACTTGTTAAACCGTTACATCGATAGAAGCGTGTGTGGTGGGGGGGGGTAACGCCGATCCTGTACCGACACTGCTGCGTTAGGCATGGCTTCTATACAGTG
Organism: Anomaloglossus baeobatrachus; assembly: GCF_048569485.1. Taxonomy (NCBI): domain Eukaryota; kingdom Metazoa; phylum Chordata; class Amphibia; order Anura; family Aromobatidae; genus Anomaloglossus; species Anomaloglossus baeobatrachus. The sequence continues at coordinate 66,413,089 of NC_134356.1, forward strand.
TGTCCACCCATATCCTGTCCACCGCCATTAACTTGAGAATGGCGGCAACTATAGGCATAGAAGTGGTGTCTAGGTATAGTAAAGTAGCCATGTGCTACGCAATGAAACCACCTATAGCGCCACCTGGTGGAAAACAACGGAGTTAGCATGTTTATCTTGAAAACGGAACGAGAGAGAAAAAAAAAAAAGTGAAATACAAAGTTGTAGGGCATCATCAATTCAATACGAATCGACACCTGCAAGACTTTTTATACTTGCGCTAGGTGGCACCAGTGAGATCTCGCTTCCCTCTTATGTGAGATACAATTTGCATTGTTCCCCATGGTACATTGCCACCAAGAATCTATAAACAATTGGTTTCCGCTCTGTATTTAACTGCAGATATAGGGTTAAATATAGTATTTAAAGGGAACCTGTCACCAATTTTTCAGCCTACAAGCTGTGGCCACCACCACTGGGCTCGTATATACAGCATTTTAACATGCTGTATATCAGAGCCCAGGCCGCGGTGTAGAACATAAAAAACTTTATAATACTCACCTAGAAGGTCGCTCCGATGCACACCAGTCAGATGGGTGGCGCCGTTCTCCGGGACCTGAGCCTCCCTTTTCGGCCATTTTGGTCTTCCTTATTCTGAAGCCGTGGTGCATGCCGTATCTACGTCAAACACTCGCCGGTCCTGCACAGGCGCACAACAATACTTTGATCTGATCTGAGGGCAGATCAAAGTATTGTAGTGCGCCTGTGCAGGACAGGCGAGTGTGTATAATGTAGATGCGTATGACGTAGACGTGTCATGCACCGCGGCTTCAGAAATAGGAAAACCAAGATGGCCAAGAGGGGAGGCGATGGTCCCGGAGAACATCTGACTGGTTTGCACCGGAGCAACCTAGGTGAGTATTATAAAAAAAAACACTATGTTCTACACAGCGGCCTGGGCTCTTATATACAGCATTCTAACGTGCTGTATATAAGAGCCCAGTGGTGGTGGCGGCCGCAGCTTATAGGCTGAAAAAGTGGTGACAGGTTCCCTTTAAATGCTGCCCGAATGCCTAACTGTGGCTAACAGGAGAAAATTAACTTATTTCCACCCAGAAGCCGGCAGCTTTCAGTCATGGGGCGTGCACAGCATGCACATGGCTGCTACAGTCACCGCTTACTGCACACTCCAGGATGTTGAGCACGTGCTCTGCCCAAATTCACTGCTGAGTCAAAGGGTGAGCTTACCACACCACTGCCACTGAGTGGTGACTATAGCCACTCCAGCATGCCCATATAACTAAAAGCCGGAGGCTCCTGGGAGGAAATAACTTTCTCACAGGAGTAGTGCTTTTGGTAAGATAACCAGGCAGCATCATACCAGTTGTACCTAGAGAAAAACCCTATACCTGCAGATAGTCAATAACCACTAAACCCCAAAACATCATCTCAGGTTCCTCATTCTGTCAGCTAAACTATGTTCGGTACAAATGATAGTCGGAATCCACTATATGAAACACGATGTCCAACTTTACTAATATCAGTACTCCGGTCAGAAGGCTTGGAAAACAAAATAAATAAAAAAAAATGTCTGAATGTTTTCTAGGGCAGCTATCCACAATAGGTGCTATTACTGAGCTAGCTCCCTCTTTGGGAAAATGCTAGTTTACACATTTTTCCCTATGGAGCATTGCCAAAAAGACTTATTACTAGATATGAGCGGACTCGTGGAAGTTCTGGTTTACCGGGATCAGCAGGACTGTAGATAAAGCTCAGTTCGGGACCCAGACTTGACCTAAATTCCATTGGAAGTCACTGAATGGACAGTTCTGCTCTCCGCCCACATACAGCCAGGCATAAACAGATCACGTCTGAAGGAGGTAGTGTGTTTTTTTTTTTTATTTTGGACACATTACATCCAAAAATGTTGTTTTGAACACCCATTGACAGCCAATCAGAGCCTGCAAGTGGCTCACAGTGGGCCGAACATTGAGCGTAACAGAGAACCCAATGCTCGATCAAGTGGTTACCATATGTGCAGCTAACGAACTCCGAACTTGGACACTAATTTTATTATATTTTATCTTTAGTGTTAACTTTACAGTTTGGGTTTGGTCATTTCTACTTATTACACAACTGGACTCCTTAGGCAGAGTCTGTTCCCTCTACAGGAAGAATACAAGAAGCATAGAGTATTATGAAGAACGGCTAAAAGAACTAGGGATGTTTAGTTTGAAAAAGAGAAGGCTGAGAGGAGACTTAATAGCGATCTACAAATATCTGAAAGGTAGTCACAGAGCAGAGGGAACCACCCTATTCTCATTAGCACAAGGAAGTACAAGAAGCAATGGGATGAAACTAAAGGAAGGAGATTCAGATTAGACATTAGGAAAAACCTTGACAGTGAGGGCAGTCAGAGTGGAACAGGTGACCGTGGGAGGTGGTGAGCTCTTCCTCAATGGAAATCTTCAAGCAGAAATTGGATAAACATATAGTTGGGATGATTTAGGAAAATTCGCACTCGCGGGGGGTTGGACACCATGGCCCTTGAGATCCCTTCCAACTCTACCTTTCTATGATCTGCCCTATCAAAAACTGTTCTGATCCAATCTGTTATTACATTTGTAGCAATCCTTATTAGGATACCATTGTCTGAAGGTTCCAGATTGCCCGACTGGAAAGAGGAAAAAGAAAAACAAAAAAAAACAAACAAACAAACAAGTGTAAGGCCTCATTCAGAGATCCTTTTTTCATGTTTTTCAAGGATCGATAATATACCCATTAGAAGGGTGGGTGCACACGATCAGGACATGCTGTGTCCTGGATGCAGATTGTCCTCTCCTGTGGGGCTGCGAGCGGCCTGTGCCTACGGTCAGGGTTTGAGGCGCTGCTGGCTTTGTGTTCTCCCTGATGAGAACACTCACGTCATCACAGCATAAATTGACATGCTGCGGCTTAGAAAGCCAAGACACAGATAAGCTGATGCAGAGGAGAAAAGAAGCACAGTGGGCATAGGATTTCTTTTAATCCCATCCACTGTGCTTTACTGTACAACACAGTGTTTTGGACACAGGAGAAACACGCAGTTTCCAAAATGCTGCTATTACTGATCGTGGAGGCCTACCCCAAGTCTATACTGCAGTGCTGAGACTATACGCCAAACACTCCATCAAATTGGTCTGCATGGCTGTCATCCCAGAAGGAAGCTAAAGATGAAAAACAAAGCTCACAAACAATTTTCTGAAGGCAAGCAGACTAAAGGCCACTTTACACACTGCGATATCGGTACTGATATCGCTAGCGAGCGTACCCGCCCCCATCGGTTGTGCGGCACGGGCAAATCGCTGCCCGTGGCGCACAACATCGCCCGGACCAGTCACACATGCTAACCTGGCCGGCGACGTCGCTGTGACCAGCGAACCACTTCCTTTCTAAGGGGGCGGTCAGTGCGGCGTCACTGCGACGTCACTAAGCGGCCGCCCAATCAAAGCGGAGGGGCGGAGATGAGCGAGACGTAACATCCCGCCCACCTCATTCCTTCCGCATTGGGGCCAGCAGCAGGTAAGGAGAGGTTCCTCGCTCATGTGGCGTCACACGGGGTGATGTGTGCTGCCGCAGGAGCGACGAACTACATCGTACACGCTGCAGCAGCGATATTTGAGAAGTGTCCGCCCATGTCAACGAGGAGCGATTTTGGACGTTTTTGTAACGATCCAAAATCGCTCCTAGGAGTCACACACAAGATCGCTACAACGGCCGGATGTGCGTCACAAAATCCGTGACCCCAACGAGATCGCTGTAGCGATCTCGTAGCGTGTAAAGCCCGCTTAAGGACATCGATTACTGGGAACCATGTCATGAGGTCTGAAAAAAAAAGGGAAACTTATTTGGTTCAGATGGTATCAAGCGTGTGCGGCGGCAACCAGGTGAGTACAAAGACAAGTGTGTCTTCTCTACAGTAAAGCATGGAGCTCCCGGCTGTTGAGAGTCACAGTTCATTGAGGGAACCATGTAGTGTGATATACTCAAGCAGAGCATGATCCCCGCTCTACAGGAACTGGGCCGCAGGGCAGTATTCCAACATTACCCCAATCACCACTCCAAAACCAGCACTGCCTTGCTAAAGAAACTGAGGGTAAAAGGTACAGTTGAAAGCAAAAGTTTACATACACATCTGCAGGTTTTTCTCAACATGAAATGAAAATAAACCTTTCCCATTTTAGGTCAATTAGGAACCAAAATTTATATTTGCCAAATGACAAAGAGAGAGAGAATGTTTTTAGGCATTTTTATTAGTATCCGCAAAGTCAAAAGCTTCCATTCATTTTATTAGTATTTGGTACCATTGCCCTTAGACTGTATTACTTAGGTCAAATGTTTTGCATATCCTTCCACAAGATTCTTGCAATAGTTGGTAGGAATTTGAGCTCATTACTCTTGACAGAACTGGTATAACTGAGCCAGCTTTCCCCATACATTCTCAATAGGATCGAGATCAGGGCTTTGTGATGGCCACTCCAAAACATTGGCTTTGTTATCCTTAAGCCACTTTGTGACCAGTTTGGTCCAGTATGCTTCAAGTCATTGTCCATTTGGAAGACTCATTTCCATCCAAGCTTAGGTTACTGGCTGATGTCTTGAGATGTTGCTTCAGTATGCCACATAATCTTCTTTCCTCATAATGCCATCTATTTTGTGAAATGTATCAGTCCCTCCACAACATGGTGCTGCCACCCCATGTTGCACAGTTTGGATGGTGTCTTCAAAGAGTCTGCCTTTTCCTCCCAACATAACAATGGTCATTATGGCCAAACAGTTCAATTTTAGTTTTGTCAGACCACGGGACAGGTCTCCAAAAATTAAGGTCTTTGTTTCTGTGTGCATTTGCAAACATTAATTTGGATTGTTTAGGTTTCTTCTGAAGTAATGACTTCTACCTGGCAGTGTGGTCTTTCAGCCCATGTTGATACAATACTCATTTCACTGTGGATAGTTACACAATCTTACCAGCTTCCACCAGAATCTTCTAGGGTCTTTTGCTTTTGTTCTTTGGTTGATATGCACATGTCTGACCAAAGCACGGTCATCTCTGGTACGCAGAACCACTCTCCTTCTTGAGTGGTATGATCGCTGGACATTTCCATCTTGTTTTTGATTGAGTATAACTTTGTTCAGATGAACGAGGCACCTTCAGGTATCTGGAAATTGTACCCAAGGATGAACTAGACTTGTTCAAGCCCAAAATTCTCTTCCTGGGATCTTGGCTGATTTCTTTTGACTTTCCCATGATGCTAAACAAAGAAGCAGTGTGTTTCAGGTGTGCATTAAAATACATCCACACTTGTGTCTCTTATTAACTCAGATGTTGCCAATAAACCTCTCAGAAGCTTCCAAAGACATGACATCATCATATGGGCTGTCCCATATTGTTTAAAGGCACAGTACTCAGTGTATGTAAACTTTTGACTTTAGGCATTTTTATTTCTTTCTGCAAACATTCTCTTTGTTTCATTATTATGGCATTTGGCAAATATACATTTTGGTAATCCTAAGTGATTTAAAATGGGAAAGGTTTATTCTGATTTCATGTCAGATAGTGAGAACAGCATGCATATGTGTATGTAAATTTCTGTTTTCAACTGCACTGGACTGGCCAGGCATATCTACAGACCTAATCCCTATTACCATTTGTGGGGCATCCTTAAATGGAAAGTGGAGGAGTCCAAGGTCTCGAACGTCCACCAGCTACGTGATGGCGTCATGGAGGATGGTAGAGGATTCCAGTGGATCCTGTCAAGCTCTAATGAACTCCTTGCCAAAGAGTTAAGACAGTGCTTGGAAATTATGGTAGCCACACAAAATTTTGATACTTTTGGCACAATTTGTCCATTTTCACTCACTTTCGCTGCCAGCGGTTTTGACATTAATGGCTGCGTGTTGTTACGGTATTTAGCAGACCAATCAAATTTACACTGTTATACAAGCTGTACACTGACTACTTTAGATTGTATCAAAAGTGTCAGAGTATGCCCTAACAACAAAGTCTGAAGAGACAGCCCAAAGTTCCTTCAAGGGACCATGGTCTGTCTGAGTGTGGGCCTATATTGTGACACAGGATATTTCCAAGACTAGATCAAAAGGCCAGATGGCATCAGCCACCTTTTATACTAGTATCTTCCAAGGAAGCGAATATAAAATCGACCAACTAATTGTTCACGTGGAAGCTCTCATTCTATACTAAAAACACAAAAAAAATGTTTTGGGTCTTCTATTTTAGGATTCATTTCTATTTCCCAAGAAAAAAAAAATGGAGTCTATGTACTGGATTTATCGATATAGCATAGATCGAACACATGTGGAAAGACATAGCAAACACTGCCAAAAAGCATGATGTTTGGTGATGGGCAACACTAAATGACGTGACTTGGGTCTTCCTTGTGATTCCTTCTCTTACCAGTTTCAGGATGCTCCATCTCACCGATGCTACCATCAGGGGTGGTTCGCTCGTAGTGGTCTTCTGGGAGAGCCAAAGGCCCTATTCTTGGACCAGAAGAGGATTTGCTGCTCGGGGTCTCTGATTCTTCTAGGCCGCTGTCATAGTAGCTGTGCTGAGAAGGGTCCTGGATGTCAGGTGCCTGATTGGATGTGGAAAACGTCACTCGACGATGAGGTAACTACGAAAGACAAAAGACGGTCTGTTTTCAATTCGGAGCTCATTAAAAGACATAGAAGAGGAGTTGAAAACCATATGGTAAGTATACAATATACCAAAATGATAAGAGGTCATTAACTAAGGCGAAAATCGGCGTTCTACTGCATAGGACTTCCGGAATCTCAATCATTCTACAAATATACATGGCCAATATTATTGGTAATACATTTCTTGGCGACTAGGGAAGCATGACATTACAGTATTAGCAGAATGGTAAGCCCAACAGTCAGTCTAAAAAAGCCACCAATCACATGCTGAACGAAAAACATTGTTCTAGGCAGCTTACCACCCAGTGCGAACAGGACTTGTGCTGCCGGGAATAGTGGCTGCCTTTGTGAACATGATAATATTCTATTTTTATTTTATTTCCATTATGGGCTGATGTGATTTCTGGTGTGACTACCAGACTAGTATATGCTCTAACGTATAGACCGTCACCTTTCACATCTTGGCAGTTTAGACATTTGCCTTTCACCACATAGTTCTATCCATAATTTTCCTTTTTAGCCAGCGCTATGCCGCAGCTTTAAGGGCTCAGTGATATAGTAGGAGAGTCCGGCAATACAGTGACTGTTCAGTGTGCATAATCTCCAGGGTATTTCTAGTAGTTGCAAATTCACACTTAAGAGCTGACTGGGAGAAACTCCTCACCAGAAGAAGGCAGAGCAACAGGCAATAGCTCAATTACAAAAGGATATACAGATTCAGGGGAAATCATTTAAAGGCCACCAATCAATTACTGCCTGCCATTAGCTTGAAGACAGAACAATTGTGGTGAGACTTTGCCTCCTCTGCAAAACCTGAGGCATGTGAAATATAGCTTGTATTAGAGGAACCATATAGGGGGAAAGAAAGGAAAGGCGGGAGGGAAAGGAAAGGCGGGAGGGAAAGGGAAGGCGGGAGGGAAAGGAAAGGCGGGAGGGAAAGGAAAGGCGGGAGGGAAAGGAAAGGCGGGAGGGAAAGGGAAGGCGGGAGGGAAAGGGAAGGCGGGAGGGAAAGGAAAGGCGGGAGGGAAAGGAAAGGCGGGAGGGAAAGGAAAGGCGGGAGGGAAAGGAAAGGCGGGAGGGAAAGGGAAGGCGGGAGGGAAAGGGAAGGCGGGAGGGAAAGGGAAGGCGGGAGGGAAAGGGAAGGCGGGAGGGAAAGGGAAGGCGGGAGGGAAAGGGAAGGCGGGAGGGAAAGGAAGGCGGGAGGGAAAGGAAGGCGGGAGGGAAAGGAAGGCGGGAGGGAAAGGAAGGCGGGAGGGAAAGGAAGGCGGGAGGGAAAGGAGGGAGGGAGGGAAAGGAGGGAGGGAAAGGAAGGAGGGAGGGAAAGGAAGGAGGGAGGGAAAGGAAGGAGGGAGGGAAAGGAAGGAGGGAGGGAAAGGAAGGAGGGAGGGAAAGGAAGGAGGGAGGGAAAGGAAGGAGGGGGGGAGGGAGGATGGATATATGAGCAAATTAAAAACTCTATTCATTCTTTAATTGCGTAGATGGTGCAGTGCAGTACAGCATAGCATAAACTCTTGTGTTGTGAACCTACTCTATTTAACTTTCATCAAACTGCCAGCACATATCAAGGTAGAGAGTTAGGTACTAGTAATCGACGAATAGTGAGATATTCATGTTTGGATTAATCTAACAGAATACAGAGTACTTTTCCTGTATTCATCACAAATAACGAACCTAATGCAAGGTAATGGGGAAACAGAGCATTCCCGAATACTGGAATAGTAAAATATTCGAGCTTGGATTAGACTAACAGTACTATTTGCTCATCACTATTCGGGACCATCCTGATTAAATACACCTTGTCACAGTGGGATCTCTTTTATTCTTTTATTTTTAAATGTTTAGGCCCAGAATAGATTTTGGACTATGCTGAGCCGTGTAGTTCCACCGTAGCTGGTGAGGTACTGGCTTTGGAAAATGGTTTAGAAATCTCCAAACACTCTGCTAATGTCTCCACATTGACCACCTCGCTGGCCTCTCTGCTAACGTTCGGGTCCATTTCCATTGTGGAAAAAAACCTCATGACATCAATATCTCTTGAGATTATAGTCAAAGCCTAGTCTCCTGAAGTTTCCGTATTCAAATGGCTGCGATATCCAGGCGCTGGCTATTTGTCTCAGACGGAGATGATACCTGTATTAAGTAACAGATGTTTATGGATATTCACAGATGCCTGCTTCCACAATGGCACGGACGCTTTCTTCAAATGGCTGCCTCATGTTTACAGATAAAAGCTTTCAAGGCATAAGTGTTTCTGCAGGCCTGGATATTATAAACATCAGTTAGCCAATAAAAGGTCAACGTGCTTTGCTTGCAGGAAAGAAGGAAAAAAAAATATATATATATATATACTGGTGTCTTGTCATTGAAGATGTTCCACCGCAGTCAAATATTACAGGCGGATTATGAAAAGACAGCGGAAGAACCGAGGGAAATAGTCTCAAGAAACACTGCGCCCTAAAGAGTTAACTGCTCCTTGGAAAGATGGCTGTGTGAGCGCGGATAATTTACTGATCGATAATCTGGTCATTTGTGCAGCAAATCGACAGACAAACAATGGAAATCTGTTCCATCGGTTGGAAAATTATTAGCCTGGCCTCTAAGGAGTTGTTACTTTTAGCCGCTTCTGTCCACAAAGTCAGGGCGGAATATTTCAAATCGATTTTCATCAGTTTTAGAGTTTAAATTGCAGCAAAAAATTGCCTCGAATCATTGTATATTGCAAAAATTGAATAAAAAGTTTCTTTTTATGTATGCACGCCAAAAAAATAAAATAAAATTGAGGACAGGAAAGGTTGCTTATTTGTGGGAAATGTATTAAAAAGGGAATAGGTCAGCACAAAATGCCTAAAGATGTACGGATTTATTCGGCCACAACAATGGCGCACTTGGTACCCTTGGTGTGGCCAAATTATTCATTAGATCGTCCCAGTTTTTTATCTATGACATCTTCCGGCTCTTGTAAAGCTAGAGGTGTCCATTAAGAAGAGATATATGCAAAACAGGTAGTTGGAAGGTGCACCGAATTGTGTCAGGGGTGTAACAATTTGTGCTTGGTTTGAACAGTCATTACTGCATGGCCAAAGAGATCAGTTCTCCTTACCAACTTGTTTTCCATACATCTGTCCTAGTCTCTGAATGAGTCGGAGATTGTTTTTCGAACCATTAAAAGGCCTTGTCAACACAAAAAGACTGTGCAAACTAAGCACATAAGCTCGGTGGTCAAACATTTAGGCCGGAGCCAAACAGGGACTACTGCGATCCTCGCATGACACTCAGCTCACGCTGGCAGCACAGCGGGAGCCGAGTGTTATGCAAGTGTCATTGCAACGGAGGTCCGATCAGACCACAGCTGCGGGGGCAGGGCCAGCCCTGAGGAGGGCAGGGCCAGCCCTGAGGAGGGCAGGGCCAGCCCTGAGGAGGGCAGGGCCAGCCCTGAGGAGGGCAGGGCCAGCCCTAAGGAGGGCAGGGCCAGCCCTAAGGAGGGCAGGGCCAGCCCTGAGGAGGGGAAGGATTCATCTCCCTCTCTCCTCCGTAGCCGGCTATTGCAATTCTCGCTCTGCACTTGCATTACATTGGTGTATTTAGAGTGCAGTGCGATGTTTCTCTCACCCCATAGACTTGAATGGGTGCGAGAGAAACGATGATCGCATTGCACCTGCAGCATGCTGCGACTGTTTTTTCGGTCCGATTAGGGCTAAGAAAATAAATCGCTCATGGGTGCTGACACATAGGGTAATATTGGTCCGATTTTCATGCCGAGTGTCTTAGGCCTTAAGTGCACCTTCCCACCTACTTGTTTTCCCTTTAACTCCACTCCCCTCCCGCTTTAAATTGACAGCTTTGACTTCATAGAGCCAGAGAAGGACTGAGATGGATGGAAAAACAAGCAGGTGGGAAGGTGCACTGAAATGTTGGCCGCGACATGGTGCACCGGGTGCCTCTACTTGGTTTGAACAGTCATTCTGTGGTAACAGACTTCCAGGACAAAATTACTGTTCCAACTATTTTTAGGTAGCCCAATATGCCAACAATTGTATGAAAGCTTACACCTTATCCTAAATTTAGTGTATTTCCTTCTGATTAACTTCAATAAAAAAAAAAACAAAAACAAACAGTGAACCAGTGCTGTTCGCTTCCAGATTAGGTGGTGAGAAACATTACAGACAATACGCACATTAGGAAGACCCTTACCAGGCTGAGTGTTCAGGGGCGAGCTATTATATACTGTACATAGGTCCTTTTCTAATTTATAGGACATGTGCACAACGCCTGCTGGGTGTCCATAACATCTGCAGATATTTGCCAGGATCTAGCAACATAATGTCAGCAGTGCCCCTCACCTTGCAATGGGCAATCTCAGCTCTTTGGGTAAAAAAAAATAATGAAATACCAGTTTTCTTTAATCTACCTGGGGGTGGGGGGGGGGGTAAAATCTTCTTTGCACTTAGAGATGCTTTACTATAAAGATGGTGCTGCTTTTTGCAGTATGACGGTAAGGCCATATTGGTCTTATACTTTAGTGAGGCTTAAAAGGGGTATTCCCATCTTCAAGATCCTATTCACAATATGTAGCAGGTGTAAAAATATTAGCAAATACTTCCAATTAGAAATGTAGTAAAGTTCTCCTGATTAGCTGTCTCTTACCTCATGTGCAGGGCATTGCAGCTTAGGTATCCATGGTTACATCCACCCATATCGTGACAGGTGTACGTGGCCGTAGCCATCGATTCCTAAGCTGCAATGTCATGCACTTGAGTTAATAGACAGCTAATCAGGAGAACTATACTACATTTCTAATTGGAGGATTGCTAATATTTATGATTACACCTACTAGATATTGGGATAGGATCGTGGAGATGGGAGTAACCCTTTAAGTGCCCTGCTACTTTGGTACGACCCTTTATCTCCATCTATGGGTGTAACTTTAGTAAGTGCAGGGGCTGCAGTCGCACCCCAGCCATCGATGTCTGGCCCATATGAGAAGTCCAAAAGAGTTGGGAGCCCTGTTGGAGATTTTGCATTGGAGCCTACTAGCTTCATGTTAGGCCACTGACAAAGTACTCTTAACTAGTGTTGAGCGAGTAGTTAGCAAGTACTGTCCACTACTCGCATATTCGTTACGAGTAGCGGGCACAATGTAAGTAGCGAGTAACCTGAAAGCTGTACTTTTCGTGCAAGTAGTATGGCTTTCGGGTTACTTTCTAACTAGCGAGTATTTCCCATTGACTTACCTTGCGCCCGCTACTTGTAACGAATATGCGAGTAGTGGACAGTACTTGCTAACAGCATAGCGAGTACGAATAGTTAACTACTCGCTCAACACTACCTCTTAACGGAAATCAACTGAGCCAAAAAAAAATACATCATCCCAAGCGTGTCTGGGTGTCAGCATGCTACTTGCAAGCACAGATCATGATAAATGGTGATAGGAGGTCATGAGCAGGAGATAATCCGGTGTTAATTCAAGGAGCATCAAGAACTGTATGCACCTAGAAAGGGTTACACGGCGGTCACTAAATCAATACAGATTGAGACATGTGTAACGCAGATAAGTTGATCAAATCTACATCCGCCATCAATGACGCCAGAAATAAATCTATAATTAAAACACAAGTTGATTGTCGCTGTAATGGATTCAATGGAAGTTCATTTTCTTACAACTGACTCCCAGAGAACAATGTTGTCCCCAATTAGATGATGGACCCAAGAGTTCGTTATTGGTGCGTCCACCACATCTTCTGCACAATACACACTCGCTCGTAGAGATCGATTAGAGTAAGGGAACATTTTCAGAAGAACAATCATTACTAGAGAGTAATTTGAGCCCAGAGACCCTGTTCTCATCATTGTTGCCATCTTCTTGACGTATACACATGGAAAAGCTTTCGATATATACCTCTGACAGTGGGATGTAAGACAACATATATGCATTCGTAGGAAAATAATGCCTGTAAGATACCAGCATGGTATAATGTATACAGTTTTAGAAATATGGCGCCTTCTTCACATTACGCAGGTGGTTATTTTTGGCCCGTTTTGCATGCTCACCCACAACTTTTTCCACCATAACTGATTTGAAGAAGGTCTTACCACTGAAGATTAACCATGAATGGGGATTACATATCAATCGATAAAACCCTTTGCTGATCACAAGATTCCCAGAAAAAAAAAACCAAAAAAAAAAAACCACCTCATTAGCTTTGGCTATAATAGCCACAAAATGGGCAGGGAACTCCAACTCAGACCTAATCGCTTAGAGTGACCCTTCCTTCACCAAGGGATTAAACCTTTCAGATATACAGTCGTCCTACCTGGTGCCCTCATTTAGCTGTTCTGTTCCTCTTGGTTCCAAGATGAACCCTGCATTGATGTGGGGAGTGTTGTCGTAAGTGAGCCATAGACTTCTTCCACTGTAGGATCGGAAAGGAAGGAAGAGTGAAGGAGTGTGGCTTCGACATACCACTGCATTCTCCTAAGCCAGTGTGGCAGAGAACTTGGAAGCAAGGGATAATGAATGTCCATCTGAGCATAGAAGTTGTGAGAAGTGAAAAGGAGGGCACCAGGTAAGGTTCCTGTACAAGAAAATGGTGGAGGATCCATCTACCATGGTTGGCCTGAAGTTCAGAATTTGGCCAAGAGTCCTAATCAACCAAAATGTTTTGTTAAAATAAGGATTTTGCATTGCTCTGTCAGGGGACGTTTATGCCAACTTTCTCTACATGTAGCTCATCTATCTACTAGTTGTGATTTGTAGCAAGTCAAGGGTTTTACTAAAACATGTCATGATACTTTGATTTGCATTGTGAGAAATTGGGGGGCTTTAAAAGTATGTTTAAGGTGGCCATATTTGTAGTACACTCAAAAATTGTTTAAAATGATCTATCCGGAGGTAACACAACTGGATGACTCTAGCTGCAAGAATACATTTTACCGTGGAATACGGTTGGACCGACAGACTAGATGTATTGATATCTTCTCTATCTTTTTGGAGGATACTAAGAGCATATTACACAACAACTTTATATCACTTAAATATTCATTTCCCCCAAGAAATTTAGATGGGTTGCAAAAAATATTTAATGAGTATGATAGGAGTGAAGGGATTCTCTTTAGAAATACATAGTCTAGAATTTCCTAGAGAGACGCTCTTCAAGCTTAAAGAGTTCTTGTAGAGGATCTATGGCGTAACAATTTTCAAATTTATCTCAAAACTCTCTGAGGACCCCCTGACAAGATTGGATGTGAGCAGGAAAAACAAGATCAAGGCAGACAACCCAGGAGGAACAGTACAACAGTATACTGCCTGAAGGAAACCACTATTTAAGGAAATTGCCTTTTTTCTACAATGCCAAGATGAGATAAATTGCTCAGCATTAGAGACCGGCAGCCAGCCCAAACTTATTCATGTTACGGTATTTATGGCAAAAAAAAAAAAAAAAAAAAAAGACAAAAAAATCTGTAGAAGTAGCACATACCTGGCAACACTACTTTTGGAAGTTTCTTTCGTGAACAGTATTACTAGTGATGTTATAACCTGATGTTCGCTCATCAAAACTGTACATTTTACATCTGGAGTTAGCGCAGTAATCATTTGATCACCTTCACACCGCTATTTAATGGAATTGTAAATGAGGTATTTTATCTATCAAGTTTTCTAAGAGGAAGACTTTTCAAGACCAGGCTTTTTTTGTCCTGAAGAGCCTTTTTGGATTTTCTTTAGTGGTTTCATCAGGGCTTGTTTATTGTTTTTTGACCGCCAACATGTTTGAGCGTTTTATTTTTGCACTGGCGGTTTCTAGTTTTTTCCACCATGTAATGAACGGAAAAATGCGTGGAAAATTCTTAAATAGACGGCCGGGCAGCTTCCTTCCTTTTAAGCCTTCCCATTGACTGGCATTGTAACGTATGGAGCATTTTCAGAGCAGAAAAATGCCTGAATAACGGTTTACTCACTTTTTAGCTGCTTTTGAAACGTAAAGAGGCTAAGATGCTGAAAAGACTAAAATATACTAACAGTAAGTAATTTTTACATAGAAAGCATAGATTTATTCTTTTGAGCAGATTCTTAGTGCATTGTCAGGTGGGTTTTCGAAAGGAGCCACCAGAAAAATACGCGTGCACATACACTGAAACATCATGATAGCTGATATAGCCAGGTAAGGCATCATGTAGCCATACATTCAGGTGAAACAAAGGGTGTCCTCTCTTTAAGACTTGCGCTTTCCATATATCTTAATACGTATAGCCTTCAGTAGGTGGTGTGGCATGAGGGGAGGGGGGGGGGGACTACGCCAGTGACTCACCCCTTGGTGTGAAAACTATTATTTGAACTTATACCATGCATTGCTAAATAAAGTGGCAATACTTTCTTCAGTCTGAAAAGCAATAATTAGCTGATACCAACATACCCTCAATTTGAAAGAAGCAGTCTCTAAAGCGAAAACTTCTTGAAGAATGGATTCATTCATCCATATTTTGCTCTCCATATGAATCACAACGCATACACTGGCCTACTGGTCTCCAAAACTCAACAGCCTCATATATGCCCATGAAGGTGCCTAGTTTGGGTCAGAAGGACCACAGTGTGTCTGTACAATGGACCCAGATACTTGGATGAGTGAAGCTAGCCTTTGTCAAGACATATCTGTCTTTTACTATGGCTTGCTAAGTTTTTATAGTCTTATGAGCATTAATACGGTTATCTGGGCAAAAAGTTATCAATTCGAGTAATCATTTAGCAATGCTAATCATCAATTCGAGTAATCATTTAGCAATACTAAATCATCAATTTGACTTCAGAGTAGGAGAAAAAGGGGTTAATACCACGCAATCCGCCAAATAAGATGTAGAAATGTTGATAAATTAATCACTCTTATTCCATAGGTCTACGCGTTTCAAGGTGTAAAAACCTCTTCCTCAGGACCAGAATATCAACAAAATCTATGGTGGTTGTGAGCCTTCACAACCACAATCTGTGAGTGTATAATTTTATATACTAACCTGTTTATCTGGTAAAACCCTATTAGTGCTTCTGTTTTTTAGCTCTATTACTAGATCAATTTGAGTAATCATTTAGCAATGCAGATTATCTACATGAGTAATGAACAGCTTGAGTTTGCCTGAGATAAAAGTGCAATTTCTAGCTCTACATTATGGCCAACAAAAGGGAACTCCGGCTGGGAACACACTCCTTTATGACATCTATATGGTTAAATTTGGAATAAAAACAGGGCTGGTCTTCCAAAAAAGGATTAATTTAGGAAAGAAAGCAATTCTGGAAACTATAAGCAGGTTAATTATATTTCAAGGTAAAATTGAGCTAACACTTGGCATATCCCTCATCTTTAGAAGCAGGGAACCATCATAATATAACTGTTAAGTTCTATAGGGACACTGAAAATGCAATTTTCATTGGCAAATCACTAGTTCATAATATTTCGACGGCACAATAGATCTTTTCAAAATATGACTTAAAAATATTTCCCTTTGATTAAAAGAATGCCCAAAATGCTGCATCTTTTCCCACAACAAGATTTATGTGTAGCTATTTTTCAAGTAGCACGTTTGGATTAATAAAAAAAAGTAAGCCTGCAAAGAGGTGAATCCACAAGTAAATTAACTCTGCTCATTGAGGTGGAACATCGAAGGAATATATTTTCTACACTTTCTGGAAGCTCCTCTCTCTGAGATACATCGGTGGAATGCAAAAGTATAATAACTATATTAAATTTGTTTCTTTCTAACCATTTGCGCATTTCTCTTTGATGGTTTATATTTACTAATCAGTTTACTTCCACCACATTGGACAAAAATTAGATTACAAAAGTTGACGTTCCTTCACAGCTCTGCCGATTGACGAGTTAAGTCCGGTGCAGGCATTTATCATCACAAAAAGGGAAAAGTTATTAAAAAACCATAAATAAAAAGGCGAAGAGGAAATTTAATTTCCATCGAGATCACCTAAAAAGCAGCAATACAAACCCCAGGCATCCTTCCATGGTAGGCCATCAAGAAGGGTCGTAAACCGATAAACTAGATATAGCTACAGTAGGCTACAAAGTTGCACATTAGTCAGTCTATGTTAAACACATAGTATTAGTATTGAGGGATGGGAAATTACTTTCTTCAGGTCATTGATCTTGAGTAACGGGTCACTCACTCGCTAAACATTGGCTTTGTTGTCCATTAACAAAAGAGCACAAGTTCTCACACTTTCTAATTGTACTTTTGAGCGAAGCTTTTATAGAGAACCCTGGCCTCGAAAAATAATAGACTAATATTAACTGTGGTCAGCGTTTGTGAAAAAGGTTTTTGGACCCTGGAACAAATTTATGGGAGACTTCTAAAATATTAGGAGTCACAAATAGGAAAAAGTCTTTCCCCATAAAGAAAACCGCTAATGGTCTAGACTGACACCTCCATTTGGGATTTATCTACCAAAACTCATGATTGACATCTTGAACTTTTTACATTCAAAAAGGGGACAATGGTAAGTTTGTAGAGTCTCATTGACTTCTTTTTAAAGATATAATGTTTCAATACCTTTTTATGTGGTATTGGTAGGGTTTCACAAGACTAGTAAAATCACTAGACCAATAAGAGGCAGAAGGTTACAAATTTGTATTGGCATCGACAATTGGAAGTAATAATTCTACAGAGTTAGGCAGTGGCTTGGAAACTTCATATGCCAAGCTACCACAGACCTAGGAACGAAAGCATAGGAAAAAAGAAATATAGTTCAGCTCATCAGTGAAAATCTTAAGAAAAGGAGAAATCCTGGATGGTGCTCAGAAACAAAAGGAGGGTGGCACGATGGCTCAGTGGTTACAGCGCTAGGGTCCTGGGTTTAAATCCCACCAAGGACATCTGCAAGGAGTTTGTATGTTCTCCCTGCGTTTGCGTTGGTTTCCACATGCACATTGCTTATCTATACTGATAAGTACAAATTGACAAAATGTACAAAAAAAACTAGTAAAAATATGATCAAAACTGCTGAAAAAATTCGGACAATTTTTTTGTTTTCTTTTTGCATAAGAGAAAAATCACCAACATGTCATTGAGCCTTCAAAAGTCAGACGGCCTTAACTGATCTATACTGAAACTGTAGAGTGGAACATACTAAGAGTTACATTGGATAAATATATACTATAGCCTAAAAGGAAAGCCCACCAACCAAACAGATCCTACTAACCACAGCGCCCAAAGAGCACCCAACAAAGAGCCCACCAATGAGCCCACTAAACAGAGAACCCAATAAACAAGGGGCTCCATGAAATAGAGTGCCCATTAGAGATCATTAAATAGAGAGCAAACTAAAAAGCCTCCTAAAAACAGCATTCAGCACCAACAATTTGCAGTAATCTGGCGTAAAATAGTTAGAAATGTGTCAAAATTGTGACCTTGTGTCTTCCCGACAACTGTGAAAACTTTTTGAAAACTGCGTGGTTGGGGCATGTTTTGAGCAAAACCAATAAATTCATAATATTTTATGCCACAAAACAGAGGGATAGAAATGCACTCCGGTACATTCCTAATGTTGGAGCATGGTAGATTAATTTAGCGCATCTTACTCTCATACATTCTATGTGAATATGGGCACACTAAAAGCCAATTTTGATTAATAAAGTACTATAGCCACACGCAGAAACATAAAATCTTCTATAAAAGCAGACTGTCGTTATCTGTAAAATATTGCGCTGATGTGACCATTCGTGGACTGGAGAAATGCTGGAGACCAGTAAAGACCAAGACGAAAGAGTAACAGGTAGATTTAAGCTGTATCCATCAGATTTCCCTGCAGGGGGAGAGATATGAATTTTTCATTTGTCAATGTCATTATCAGTATCAGTCATAAAAGGGTAGTGTGAAAACAGAAGAACCCGCTATGTTTTCTTCATTACACGCTGCTTTGTTAATCATCTGCAAAGTTGCAGTGATCAGAGTTGAGATATTATGTCGTTGCTGGAAAATTCACTCATAAGTGACTGTATGTGCATCAATTTTTATTTGAGGGCTCCTGGGGGCTTTGATGATGAAGTATGTGATCAGGATGAAAATGGCAAAGTCAGGGCAATTTGTTCAAAGAGATTTATTGGACCAAGTATGTGAAACCACACTTTAAATCCATTCCCTGCCACAGGGGCCTGAAACGCGCTGTTACACCGAGCAGTACGGAGGAGAGAGAAGGGACTTATCTGCGGTGCGTAACCATTTCTTTGCCTGAAAAACACCACTGCAATTACAAATTAGAGATTACAAATCCGACATGTGGACGGCGCTGGATTCAGAAGCCGGTGTCAAGGAAGGAACTTGATTTTGATGCCATTTTTAGAATAATAATGGCTCATTAACGTGACTCATGAAAGGAGCATAAACAAATGCTTATGTTCATGCAAATGCAGAATGTCCTATATTCAAGAGGCTTCAGATTTAGAATCAGAAGGTACATTCTGCACTATGCAAATCACTTGTTTCAATGCGTCTGATAAAGCAAAAAAAAAAAAAAAACACACAAAAGCATGAAATATTAAAATTATAAAAGATCCTCAGACCTAAAGCCCCCATACACATTGGCCAACTACCATCTTCATCGATTACACAGAGCGATCCAATGTACTGAGAGCTGCTGTCATTAAAAAAAAACAAAAAGGTTTGGCCAATCGAAATCCACAAATCCTGTGCTGCATTCTAGAAAGGTGCACGTTACCCCATTAACCCCCCACCCTCCGTAGACCCCACAAATACCTTTATAAAATCTACTGCCATATATGTAAATTGTCCAGTCTGGTCGATGAGCGTCGTCATCTGTGCCCTTGTTCCTCCTTTCGCCGTCATGTGCATATTGACATTGACAACGTCTCGGACGCCATCCACTTCGGTGAGCGAAATATTGCACCTGGGCAGACATATTCCCAACTCATGCAGGCGCACTTCGGCTCTCAGCCGATAACATAGGTGCGCCTGCGCAAAACGGTGAGTTCTCTGCACAGGCACAAGATTTTTGCACTGCGATGTGGATGACGTCACCCACTTTACCGACATTGCCGGGCAAAATCTTGCACCTACGCAGACAACTTGCTGGTTCGCGCAGGCACATCTATGTTTTAGACTCTGCCCGCAATAGGGCAGAGGGAAGTGCGCCTGCGCAATCTGTGAATGTGTCTGTGCAGGAACAACATTTTGCCCACCTACGTAGATAGCGCCTGAGGAGTCATCCACGTCAATCAGCACAGGAGGACGGCAAAAAGAGGGACTGGAGGTGCAGATTAGGACATTCGATCAAGAAATAACGTCTGGAACACCATTCTGAGTCTGAGCTGGGTGCAAAAACCTAAAAAATCTACACTATATGGAGAGAAGGTATGCACACCAGTGACTATGCAAGGGGAATATATGAAAAGCAGAAGCTGCTGTGTGAATACTGACGTGAAATTGGATTTTTCATGTCAGTATTCACACAGCAGTTTCTGCTTTTTGATTTGTAGTCTTTAGTTTGTGAACCCGGCCCCACCCACACTTATTGCCAGTCCACATTATATGCATATATAGCCTGGGTCTCAGCTTCCCAACAAGGTAAGTTTTTTAACTGCATGAGAGGACACAAGCTAGGGACCCCAACATAGAGAACTACGTTGGCGTAGTGTTGGGGCTCTGTTGCATTGATCAATTCTATAGCTAAATTTCTCTTTATTCATATGTTCATGGCAAAAATGCAGATTCCATTTTTCATTCTTACATATAGCTATTGGATTTTTCATGTCAGTATTCACACAGCAGTTTCTACTTTTCATATACTCCCCTTACATAGTCACTAGTGTGCATACCTTCTCTATATATAGGACACTCATTGGTCCGGACAATTTACATACACGGTATGAGACTTTATAAAAAGGTATTTGTGGGGTCGACGGGAAGGGTGGGTAGGGGATAATGCACGCCTTTCTAGAATGCAGCACAGTCACTGCTTAAGGTGCTAGTTTTAGTTTAGAAGACCAAAATCTGGTGACAGATTCCCTTTAAAGGGGATGTTATTTATACTCTACATACAAAATATAATATTGTATAATTACTTACACACACGATCTTCCTTTACAACAGGCAACAATGTTAGGCTAAGTTCACACTTCCGTTGTTTTGCATCAGTCACATGCGTTGCTTGACGCATGTGACTGATGCGTTGTACAACGGATGACAACGGTGACAAAGAAAATAATTTCTTTGTCGGACTCAGTTGTGTGCGGGGGGCGGAGTTCGGGGGGGGCGGAGTTGAGGACGTCAGTGCCGCGGTCTGCATGGCTGGGGACAGGTGAGTGTGTGTGTGTGTGTGTGTGTGTGTGTGTGTGTGTGTGTGTGTGTGTGTGTGTGTGTGTGTGTGTGTGTGTGTGTGTGTGTGTGTCGGCCTCCTTGCACACTGTATCCAGGGTAAATATCGGGTAACTAAAAGCAAAGCACTTGTTGCTTGGTTACCCGATATTTATCTTGGATACCAGCTTAGCGCGGGCTCCCTGTACCCGTAACCACTGTAAATATCGGGTAACTAACCAAAGTGCATTGCTTGGTTACCCGATGTTTATCCTGGTTACGCGGGCAGGGAGCCAGAGAGCGCATGCGCAGCGAAATCCTACGGATCGCGCTGCTCAAAAACGTTACAGGCTGCGTTGCTCCCTCCCGGCGGCCAGTTAAAAAAATGACTGACCGCGACGCAGCGGATGCAACGCAGCATCATCAGTCACAATCCGTCACTAATAGAAGCCTATGGGGAAAAACAGGATTCCTGCAAAATATTTTGCAGGATACCGTAATTCCTCAAGGCTACGGATTGTGACTGAGACAAAACAACGGAAGTGTGAACTTAGCCTTAGTGGCCAAATATGTTTGTTTCATAGCTCACTGTGGACCAGTAAATAAATTTCATTAAAATTTGGACCCATGACCCCCCAAGGACAGTAACTGGCTCACAATGATCCTATTTTTTGACATTTGTAAATAAAGACTAGGAGAACCGCTGTGGGGTCTGTGCCATCTCAATTGAAAAAAAGTAGTTTTTATTTAATTTTATTTTTTTTTTTTTTTATGTAAAACAAAAGTTATGTACACAAACAAAATGTTAATATAAAAGGATTTGTAGCTCATTACCAGGAAATTAGAAGGGAAAATATCGGCATTATAAAACAAAAACCAAAAAAAAAAGACCCAACAAGAAAGAAAGAAAAACTAAAGCCTAAATGAGGCGTTAATACTCTAACAGAAGTACACAGAAACCGACATCGCACACATACTGAATAGGAATCTTCAAGATGATAATTAAAGTGATTACAATAAGAACCGAGGCGGCTAGTCTATCAAGTTACACAAGGTATATAGTAACGCATTAATTACATACAGAAACTAGTGACTTCATGGAATTAGAATGGGAGAATGCATTCCAATGGTTATTTTTTTTAGGCAATAAAAATAGAAGAATTTACTTTATAAGCACAACAGTCCATTAAATGTTCTTGTTCTATGTGGATTTAGTGTCTCAACAGTTTATAAATAATCGCAAAAATAGTTTTCTTTTCTATATTAAGAACAGAAAAAAATAATAGCTCTGTATCCCGGAGCTCACTACATTGACAATTGCGGCTTCATCATTTGTTTCCTACCTTTACAAAAAGAGGCTCAAGCTCCGGCATGCCAACAGACGTAGCCACAGCCACTGACATGGATTTAATGGAACCTTGTGACCCAGAACGGAATCTCTCTTTCTTATGTAAACAGCTTTACTTTCAGTCTAGGAGCTCACCCCCCCCCCCACCCTCCACATGACAAAATCAGGAACGGGTAATGAGAAGAAAACAGCCAAGAAAAAGGTTTGCCAAGAAGCCCCAAACTTACGATGCCTACATCACCCGTAGACCCGTTTCACTTCATTGTGCTTACTATTTTTTAAGATCTCAGCATGCATGACACATTACAAGTTTCTCAATTTATAGTCTAAGCCAGATCAGATCCTATACTTGGCACTGACAAGGGGCAAGCACCCCGAAACACCGTGTCTGCAAATTGGGGTTCTGATCTGGTATAAATCCTACGGGGTGATCGCTGCCGTAGCGAACAATATCGCTACGGCAGCATTACACGCAATTACCTGTTCACCGACGTCGCTGTGGCCGCCGAACACTCTCCTTTAAGGGGTAGGTTCGTTCGGCGTCACTAAGCGGCCGCCCAATAGAAGCAGAGGGGCGAAGATGAGCAGCCGTAACATCCTGCCCACCTCCTTCATTCCTCATTGCCGGCGGCCGCAGGTATGATGTTGTTTCTCGTTCCTGCGGTGTCACACATAGCGATGTGTGCTGCTGCAGGAATGACAAACAACCTGCGTTCCAAACGAGGAACGATTTTTTAAAACTGAACGATGTGTACACGACGAACGATTTGACACCTTTTTGCGATCGTTACTGATCACAAAAAGGTGTCACACACACAACGACATCACTAACTAGGCCAGATGTGCATCAACAACACCGTGACCTCGACGATATCTCGTTAGCGATATCGTGTGTAAATGGGCCTTAAGTCATGAAAAGGCTTGTTAAAAGGCCACGTTTGACTTTTAGGATTGCTACTTCCAAAAGGTGGCGCTAGAGTTTGTCTCCTTCCTAGAGAGACAATTTGAATATTTCCCATAGGGGCTTTGCTGCTATAAGTCCCCTCACTGGCAGCCAGACTGGTTTGTCAGGTCTCCGCAAGGAGATTAGTCTTCCCTGTGGTCCTTAATTTATAATGTATCTTTTCAATTCAGGTGAATCAAAAATTAGAATCATATCGGCCATATTCTTGTTATACATATAAGCAAACTGTTGATTTCGCCGATTTATTCATGTAGGAGACTCGACCAGCTGTAGAGGAACAATTCCAATTTCACAATGAAATCAAATCAATTAAGCCTCAAAAACTTTTTTCCATACTCAGCCATCTTGAAGCCTTCCATCTAGAGCTAATTGTTTCATACAAGGTCACCAAGGAGTTCCCTCAGTTGGAGAATTCCTACAGTTGGCCAAGTCTTCCGATACGAGAAAGGTCCATGTTTCACAGACTTAAACTAGCCCTATATACTGTATATAGCTATTGTTTGCCTACATGTGAGACTTCAGATGATGATGTTGACTTCATACCTTCAGCATGGAACAAGTCAATCTGCTGTCTGTGAATATGAGAAACAGATTGGTGACTGACCATTCCATTTTATTGAATAATTTTGTATAAAGTTTTCAAGAGTTGTTATTTTAATCTAAGCCACAGGTCCTCATAAGTTTCAGGTAAACCAATTAAGTGCCACAGAGGCTTCTAGACCATCTCATCTATATCCTTCTAGTCCGCTCTACCCACCATTTCAAGTTTCCAATCTACAGTTTGGCATGAATTTTAAGCCTAGACGTCATCAGTTTAAAATATATTAATCACCCATCCTTAGGATAGGTCATCAATATATCATCGAAGGATGTCTAAGATTCGGCACCCCCTCCCCGATAAGCTGTTATAAGCTGTGGTTCCCAGAAGTTAACACATTAAACACGACTGCAATGGGCAGTGGCCACTGCCTTATAACTGCAAGAGGCACCTAGGATGCCGGGCACAGAAGTAAAGACTGCTATGGTTGGTCTGTCAAGGAGGACCCAACTAGGTGTGCCCATCAACAAAATATTAGTGATGAGTAAAATATTTGGTTTCTATTTTTTTTTGCACCAAAACACCTTGTACTATTCAAGTAGTCATCACGAATAACGAACCTAATGCAAGTCAATGAGGAACCCCGAGCATTTTTATGGGAAATCTTGAAGAAAATGCTCGGGTTCCCCATTGACTTGCATTAGGGTCCTTATTCATGCCAAATACTGGAATATTTCTAGATATTCAGTGTGAATAATCCGAACCCAAATCCGTTCGCTCATCACTACATAATATAATCTCTGGCGGTTCTGGAACCACGTCAATACTAAGTTTTGTATTTGCATGAAACAGTGGTCAAGCATGCACATTGCCACCACCATTGCTCTAGATATCCATCCACAGAGCTCTGCCATTTCCTTCAATTGTATAGACTTCAATTTTTGAAACATGGAAATACCAGCAAACAAGCACCGACTGACTTGCTATATCATTAATTGTAGCTCAGGCAATTTATTGCTGAAGGACCCTTATACACACCCCACATGTGATCCTAAGAAATCTGTAATTGATGGTGCATCAAGGGTACTTAAATACTGGTGGAAATTGGGCTTTTGCTTTTTTGGACACTACCCACACAGACAATTTTGGTTTAGCTCCTTTGAAACGCCTCAAAAAGACTAAAAGAGATCAAAAAGTTGCATTATACATCTTTATCCCTTGTCACAAAGACAATACTGTGCCAAAGAATCATTCTCACCCACATCAATAGAGGACTCCCACTTGTGCTGAACGCCGGTAATAATCTTCAGTTGCTGTTAGATTCCCTCGAAGGAGCAGTTGCCTTGGGGAATGGAAGTGTACATGACATGTGTGAAGATTGTATGACTGCAAGCAAGAATAAATGCTCTGGTTGATATATATATAGCACCACATAGCCAGACTAAGGGATCGCTGGTGTGTGACCTGTATATCCCAGATAATCATTCCTCTACTAACATCCCCAGGGTGGGTGTCAGAGGTTCACCAAGAGATTTTCTCCTCTCACAATGGAGGTATGAACAATGTCGTACAGGTCAATTAATTATGAATTTAATTCCTGAGATCTCGGTCGAAAAGAAGACCATTCAATAACCTTAAACGTGTCGCAAATAAAACAATGGCAATTACACAATAGAGGAGAAAAATGGAGAGATTCTGAGCGGTAAAAAGAAAAAAGAAAAATCGACTTAAGAGCCAAAATAGGGACAGAAGATACGGTGCATCCCTGATTAGGCTTTATGTTGTAATGAGAGGGGAAATTAGGAATGCACCAGTTGCTGATGGACTAAATTGACCAAGATAATGAACAGGATGAGTGTTGAATGTGTGGTTTCAAGGCGGCCTCGAATGTAGACCCAGGTTAGAAAAATCTAAGCACCTCTGCAAGCAAGCAAATGTCAGTCCGCTACTAAAAGCCCATTGAATCAAAGAGCGCAATGTAGAGAATTTAGAGAATTGGAAGTTTGGAGGATTGGTCTTTAAAGAGTAATTGTCAGCTAACCAGTTCCTAAACCAACTTTACATAAAAGCCTATTTCTAGATTATAAGACTTTCATTTATGTGCCACACAATTATTTCTGTGTCTGAAAAAGCACAGAGTCGCGGTATGCAGAGAATCAAGGATTAGTCCTGGCTCCGATCTTGTAGTCAACCCCAGGGCTCAGGAACTGATGCATGAACGGCATGTTCTGCCTTAACAGTCCATTGCTAAAAGAGGTGGTCCACCGCAAAGCATAGTGGCCACAGCGGTGTAAAGCTGAAACAGAAGTCCAGTGATGTCATGTCAACATCCGTAATTGGAAGTTGACGCGACATCAACAAGGCGGGACCCAGTCTGCTCACAGCCCATCATTTCATGCGCGCGCTCTCTCCTTCACCACAGAGCATCACAACCAAGAGCGCTGCTGGGCTGTGATGTGTGCTGAAACTCCGCTCACAGCCCAGTCACTCAGGGAGACTGGGTCACGCCTAGCGTATAATGGGTCAACTTCCAATTCCGTAGGTTGATGTGACATCACTGGACATTAGAGGTCACTGCAGCCGGCTGTTCCTTGATGGGGATGAGCGGACAGCGATATCGCTGCTTACAGGCACAATTAACAACAGAAGGTATTTGGTAAAAGTCTTCTGCTTTAGATTACACCAATGTGACCACTATGCTTTGTAGTGGACCACCTCTTTAAAGTAACATTTCACTGCTGATAGTTATAGTACACTTGAGTATTTTAAAGCATTTCTCCAAATGGACAACCTCTATCAGTCTATCAAGCAACATGGACGTCATAAAAGGGAAGATTATGTGCCGACAAAGAGCCACTAGAAATATCAGGACTAAGCAGGGGCAAAAGGTGGCGCAATCGCTTCTTCACGTATTGATGATCTCCAGTCT
Organism: Anomaloglossus baeobatrachus; assembly: GCF_048569485.1. Taxonomy (NCBI): domain Eukaryota; kingdom Metazoa; phylum Chordata; class Amphibia; order Anura; family Aromobatidae; genus Anomaloglossus; species Anomaloglossus baeobatrachus. The sequence goes on from NC_134356.1 coordinate 66,439,847, forward strand.
TACTAGAAAGGTGGTATTTCAAGAGAAGGGTCATCCAGTACAAAAGCTAGGTGGCCATCGGTACGGAAAAAAGCTAGAAAAGCTTGGACAATTTGGGGGTAAACCTTATTCATTTTAAATGGAGTATCATTAGAGATATTTTAGCCTAAAGCAATTCTTATAAATGGGTTCTTGGAGGGGTATGCTGGGATAGTGTGGGTCCCAGTATGGATGATTTTTTTAAGCTTTGGAGAATAGTAATGGAGTTGTCGCCTCATCAGTGTTAGGTCCCATTCTTTAATAATAATCGTTCTAATAAGCCATGGCCACAAAGCAAGTCTTCATAAATTGTCAAATTTTTCCAATTAAAGGTCAAAAATAAGAATATAATTATTTCAAAAGGAAAGGCTGACAATACTCTAAAACTTTAAGGGCCCAAACGCAAATGGGAAAAGAAGGGGTTAATTGTGGAGCTGTGCTCCAAATTACTACACATCCGGAGAGATCCAAAAGGGAAAAACTAATTACGGCATTCATTTGGAGAGTTATTTCAAAAGCTATGCGCTTTATATTAAGAAATGACATGTGAAATATACTGCGGTAGAATTACGCCGCCGTTTTGATAAAGTTAATGTGAAATATAATTGAGAAATTTAATATTATTGTAATATTTAAAGTATTTAATTATGCTGATTTAATAACCGACTAATAAACTTAGAAACCGGATCCGGTAAACAGTGCCTAATGTATTCAAAATGGATAGGAGCGATCATAGTACTTTAAAGTCTTTTCAGTGTGAATCTAAAAAAATAATGTTGCGTGTCCCTTCACTTGTCTTACATTTTTTCTTCCCAACATTGTTTTTTTATTTAGGATAGAATACGTTAACTTTATTTGGTGGGACAATGAGGCCCTGAATCCTGAAGACCGGTGATTTTCTTGCTGGTCATGATGTGGTGCCATGGTGTGGTCAGAAGCTCAAATTTTGAAACGGAGCCCGCCTCGTTGCGATTCAAGAGCACCTGACAAAGCAGCATGCACCTCTGTGCACCATGCTAAAAATCTTACACCGATGTAAAATTTCTGGTGCAAATAAAGCCACAGGTCGTCAAGTCAAATGAGTCATGGCATCATGCACTTAACCACGCCCATGCCCCACCCCAGGCTCTGCCCAACTTGGCGTAACTGGTAGCAAAAGTTGTAGAATTTTGTCGCATTTCTGACAAAATTAACTTTGATGGTCAAGCAGAGACCTCATCTTTCCAGGCAGATGATGGCTATGATATTTAGCCATCATCTGCCTTTATCAGCTAAAAGGGGCAGAGTTCTACCCTTGGTTGCTAACCTATTAAATGTGACTATCCATCTATGACCAAAGAATTGACAGCGAATTCTTATCTGGCACGCATGCCAGCATCTGTGATTACCAAACCCTGCAACGTCATAGCGTCACATAAGACCAAGTCACTGGCCCTCACACTAGGTCATGACAATTATCTGTGACTTCATGATGTTCTGGGGGCCTAGTAAGCTCAAGTGGCACCCGGCTTTGAGATCACCAGTTAAAAGGTCACTATTCCCTGGTCTGGCTACCACAGAGTAGTGAAGTTGACACTGGACGAGGGAGGTACAAATCTTGTTACTCATCTCCAGTATATACAGTTTCTTGTAGAGCTGTAAAAACTAAGGAATTATAGATCTTAGACAAGTAAGAAAGATTAACAACACCCTGGCATGATATCTACTTTAGTAAACCCTGTGGCAACCGGGCCAAGAACGTGTGAACTCTCAGGTGGTGACCAAATCCTTTGCACCTCCTTCAATTAATAGGCCCCCACAACATCATGGATACTTGTCAATGTTTTGTGAGGTTTAGTGACAGGGTCTCATCCAGTTTTGACTATTGGGGCCTGGGAATCACAAGAGGTGCCTACGATGATGGCAGTTGAGTGCCAACTGAGGAAGTTCATAGTGCCCTATTCCAACTGAAGGAGTATCGCAGTGGACATCAAGACAAGGATTGTGTACATCTAAGTAGACATCCCACATTGCCAAAAACTTTCAATGTACATACAAAAATCTTATTTTAAATGTCATTTTCTGATGGTAGCGTCCTTTTAAACAAACACTGAAGAAGCGTGAAACAATATTGTAGCACAGAGGGCAGAAAGCGTACTGTATCCGTAAAGGAAGCACAATATTGAGGGCATCTACCGATACGGACACGCACTTTTTAAGAGAATGAGTAGATGACCACTATAGCGCCATCAAGTTAATCAAATCAAAATTACAAGTGACATCTGACATCAACGGCGCCAATACATTCTGAAGTGCACACTTCTGGGAGATATCGCCCTCATTAGGACATAAATCTCCAGTTTCTAACAGTTTGGACTATAAAGAGTCAATGCGGCAATGGGGAGCCAATTGCTTGTCTAAATTTTCTCTTCGGCACTGTGTGGTCTGAGCAGCAAGAAAGAAGACAAAGGCATCACATGTCGCTAACATGTCAGCGATATGCGGAGACTTGCCTTAAATCACCATGGTAACAGTGGAGGACTGCTGAGGCTTTAGCCTTTTTAATGCCATTAGTTCATTAGAGGCCAATGGACATCAAATGAATCCCTGCCAGATGAATAATGGTTCTATCAACGGAAAAAAATGTCAGCATTATGGGTCTATTAATAAAGATAACATATTGATAATCAAGCTATAACGAAAGGAATATTGCCAAAAGCCTCTTCTTCCTCCATGATTGTAATGAACGGCTAGTACACGCAAGTCAAGGTGACGAGGGCTATGTAAAGGTTTAGAGAAATCCTAGTAACTCCGGTATGACACAAATCATACAATAATACTATAATATGTATAATACAAGAATTTCAAGGAATTGTCCAAGATAAGAAAAATGGATTGTCTTTGGTCTCTTCTGGACCTTCGGCACGGCCACTATTTCATGTGCTCCATGTTACACACGGGAATGACGTACATCGCACCCAGTGTGACCGTGTAGCATAACCCGTATCATCATCAATGACAAGTGTTGAACCCCCCCATGTGTTGCCATGCGCCTGGCGGAAAACTGTAGCACCAGAGGCCTGGAATGAGAGGTAGCTCGATAATCAGTACTGTTGTACTCAGTTCAAATCTCACCAGGGACAACTGAATTCTCCCCGTGTTTGCGTGGGTTTCCTATAGGTTCTCCAATTTCCTCCCACACTCCAAAGACATACAGATTGGGAATTTAGATCGTGAGCACCATAGATAAGATGGGACTATACAGTATAAGCGAGTAATATAGGATTTTGTTTTTGGTACATATCAGATATGCTAGCCATGAAAAATCTACTTCCAACCTGATTTGCTTCAGGCTTCTTGGATAGACTGCTTCTTCTAACTTAAGAAGGTAGGCCACTACTTTTACATTGATGACATATCCTTAGGATAGGTCATCAATGTCTGATTGGCTGGGGTCCGACACAGATACTCCCGCCGATCAGCTGCTCTCGGTCCCGGCGATCGCAGGTAGCCTGAGAAGCTCAGTTCCGGAGCTGCCCCATCAACTGGATGCTGCACATCCTCCTTCCACTCAAATCAAGAGGAGGCAAATGTGCAGTACCCGGCCACCAACGCTGTCAGAAGACAAGGAAGCTCCAGTACTGTGCATTTCCCTGCTTCCGCCTCTCGGACAGAGAACAGCTGATCGGCATGGGTGTGGGGTGCAGAACCTCTGCCAATCAGACATTTATGACCTATCCTAAGGGTCATGCGCACTACTTCAGTTTTAAGCTAGGACGCGTACACCCGGCTTCATAGTGCACATGACCCAAACTCCAGGGTCATGCACACTGAGCCGAAATCCCTGGTCGGACGCAAAGGCGGCGGAGAGGTGAGTGAGATCATCCTGTGACGCTGCGTATTCATTCGCATTATAGCACACCCACACGGGCGTACTAACATGCTAATAGAGCCGACTGGCAAGGGAAGCAACGCCCTTGGGACTAGTCCCCTCGCTCATTAGCATACGTAAAAGATCTTTAAAAAATACTTTTTCTAAAGATCTTTATCTATGCTAGTGTATAGAGGGACAGTTAGAGCAGGGATTAGCAATATGCACCCAGAACTGCTCGTGGTTCGTGGGCGCATATTGGACACGACAGGTCCCCTTTAATATACAGTACAGACCAAAAGTTTGAACACACCTTCTCATCTCTAGAGCAACTTTTAAGAGGAGACTTTGTGCAGCAGGCCTTCATGGTAAAATAGATGCTAGGAAACCACTGCTAAGGACAGGCAACAAGCAGAAGAGACTTGTTTGGGCTAAAGAACACAAGGAATGGACATTAGACCAGTGGAAATCTGTGCTTTGGTCTGATGAGTCCAAATTTGAGATCTTTGGATCCAACCACCGTGTAACGGATTGACTCTACATGGCTGGTTCCCACCGTGAAGCATAGAGGAGGAGGTGAGACGGTGTGGGGGTGCTTTACTGGTGACACTGTTGGGGATTTATTATATTAAAAATTGAAGGCATACAGAACCAGCATGGCTACCACAACATCTTGCAGCAGCGTGCTATTCCATACGGTTTGCGTTTAGTTGGACCATCATTTACTTTTCAACAGGACAATGACCCCAAACACACCTCCAGGCTGTGTAAGGGCTATTTGACTAAGAAGGAGAGTGATGGGGTGCTACACCAGATGACCTGGCCTCCACAGTCACCAGACCTGAACCCAATCGAGATGGTCTGGGGTGAGCTGGACGGCAGAGTGAAGGCAAAAGGGCCAACAAGTGCTAAGCATCTCTGGGAACTCCTTCAAGACTGTTGGAAAACCATTTCCGGTGACTACCTGAAGCTCATCAAGAGAATGCCAAGAGTGTGCAAAGCAGTAATCAAAGCAAAAAGGTGGCTACTTTGAAGAACCTAGAATATAAGACATATTTTCAGTTGTTTCACACTAAGTATTTCATTCCACATGTTTTCATTCATAGTTTTTATGTCTTCAATGTGAATCTACAATTTTTAGAGTCATGAAAATAAAGAAAACTCTTTGAATGAGAAGGGGTGTCCAAACTTTTGGTCTGTACTGTACCTATGTTACCACTGTATAAAAAGATCAAAGACAGAGATTTGTTAGTTGTTCTGAAAATAACTACTAAAGTCCATGGTCAGTTTGGGATTTACTTAGTGCAGGAGTTAATCCATAGCAATTATTATAAGTTTCGCCTGGCAGGCTTAGTCTAGGGCTAAACAGTTACTGTATATTTGCCAACAGTACAAGAATTTCTTTTCATACAGAGTCAATGTGACATTTTTAACCAGACAGTAATAAACATACTGATTATTAAAGAGCAGCTTACTAAAGAGTGCGTAGTAATGAAAGGTTCAGGATACAATTACATTTACAGAGACCTTACATAATTGTAACAAGCTCTGCCCAAGCGCTCAGCTGTTTATTGTGGGGAAGAACAATCACATCACAATAGTATTAAGTGACAGCTGCCAATTTTAGGCGGACACCTGCTCTGTCCTGTTGGCAAAGGTGGCTCAACGTGGAGAGCATCCAACTAGATAAGGTTGCAGCGATTTCAGCATTGTCCTTGGCAAATATTGGCGTATTCATTCCCGCAGCTGCTGCATCAGCTCTTGGCATCAATTAGATATCACACAGTCAAGAAGGCGATTTCTAGACCATTAAATGGATTGGTTCATCGGGAGATCGCCTACTGATAAAACTAGGTTTATACAATAAAGCCCTTTGCCTTTTTTAAGTCACTCCACTGTTTTGTCTTGTAGAATTAGTTGGTTTTTTTTGCAAGAATTCTTCAAAATGGCATGCGCAATTTATACATTTGGCGTAAAGTCTAAAATTAACTGTTTCTGCAACCTCTTTGGTGCCAAAAATTTCGTTTTGCAAAGTGGCATAAAAATTGCACTAAATACAGGCACCTTCAAACATTGCAGGGACTGTTGTGGAGTTGCGACAATTGTTTTTTAAAAAGTCAAAATTGATGAATTAGGTAAAAATATCTGGAATGGCTTAATTCAGAGCCACAAAGTAGAAAAAATAATATAGGCAAGAAAAAATAAAAAAAAACAGACCTTAAAATAGGTGCTAAAAGAATAAAGAATCGGGTGCAAACAAAAAAGGTGTAAAAGCAATTTTGAGTTGGGGCCATTGTGTTTAAAGAGTAATTAAAGGGAACTTTTAATGTTAAAAAATAGGTATTATCCTGAAGATATAGGGTTAATCTGCATATTGAACCTGTCCAGTGCCAGCATTTAAATCCCCACTGCTGGGAGGAAATTAACTTTACTCCTCCCAGCAGCCTCCAGCTTCCAGTAATAGTGGGGGGCACCGCAGAGGGTTCGCGGCCCCCACACTGACTTACAGCCGCCACAGTATTAGACTTGGCTGTCAGTCACTGCTGGGGGAGCGGTTACAGTGCCGCCTACTGTACACTGAGCAGTGACTGAACTTGCGCTGGTGCCCCCTTTCTACCTGGAAGCTGAACACTGCCGAGAGTAATAAAAGGTCAGCGGGGCTTTAAGTGTGGTGACCGGACAATTTCAAAATTGCTTTTAACCTGCAGATTAACCCCCATTTGCAGGTTAATATCGATTTTTATTTATTTTTGTTCGTAGAACTGGTTCCTTTTGAGCCTTTGATACATTTTTTACTATTACCTCCCTCTCCCTGACAAAAGGAGCGTAGCTCAGGAGCCCGTATCGCACAGATCCCGGCTCAGCGAGTACACGGCTTGGTATGGATTATACAGAATGAATAGGTTTTCTATTGAATCAGTACTCTCCAAGCTATATGTGTGGGGAGGGCAATGTTACTGTGGCAATCGGACCACTGGGGTGCCACATATGCACGCTCAGGCAGAAAGCTGTGCTTCTGAGTGAATTTTGAGAAATCAGTGCGGGGGGGCTGGGGGGTGAAGAGGAGGGGTGGAGTAGTCTCCAAATCTACCCTCCCCCCCTCACCAGAATACCTGTAATATTTTTTTTTTGCACCCCATACCATGATTATTATAATGGACTGATATTTTCTGTTCTAAAGTAATCACTTATCAGTAGTCATACAGCAAGATTAGAAAAAGCAAAATGTACAGCTGCTGCAGGATACACCATTCTCAATAGATGGTCACAGCTCACCTCCTCTTCCTTCCTGCACAATGATCTCTGCACAGATAACAGAGCAGGCTTACTTTGCTCTTCCATGGGAATAATCCTATTTAACCTCCTGACCCCTGTAGTCCACGTGGCTTGGATAAAGCATAAATGCTGCTAACTAGGGATGATCGAATACCTCAAATATTCGGCTTCGCGAATATTCGACAAATAACTCGCCGCTATGTGAATTTTCGTTGCACAATGTAAGTCTATGGGAAGCCCGAATAGTTCCGAATAGTTATTTGGGTTTCCCATAAACTTACATTGCGCATCGAATATTCGCGAATAGTGGCGACCTATTCGGAAAGTATTTGCGAAGCCTAATATTTGAGGTATTCGATCATCTCTACTGCTAACATAAGCTCAGGTATACGCTGCTCGGACTCCCACGGAGAAAAGAGGATCCCAAATTCCCAGTGTACATATAGTGCAGGTAAAGTAAGGGATGATACTCCATTCATTCTCTCTAGGTCATCTCTTTGGCCTGTCTACATGAATGGGGACAGATCCCAAAATGCGGAGACTATCGGCACAGAGGGAAATACCAGACACCGGGTTTCTGAATGTGGCATGTTTTACCTGGATTACATTTTCATGAACTGATGCTCTTCTGATTGACCTGTTCTTCACTGGTTGCATCAAGTATCATCCTCTCTAATGACCATTATTCTACATACATAATCAATACCACTGAATACATAATGCACACATCCCGCCCGCTGCACAGTAATGATTACTGACACTTGCGCCATCACCAATGACAGAGACAAGTGCTCCACAAGAACAAACACATGAGTTTTGTTAGGCAAACATACATTAAAGCATTACTGCAGCATTTTTTGTTTCTCATTTCTATGCTAGAATGGTGCTTTATATGCAAGTCGCCTGCTCTCTGTATTCTACATACCTGCGGCTTTCTTCATCTTCTTCCAGCATCGTTCTAGTTGGGCTCCGGCAGTTTGTGACCCGTCGGCAGCTCAGTGTTTCATGTTTCACTCAATGCAAGTCTATGAGAGCCTCATTGTGGCTATCATAGACCTTGTATTGAGAGTTCATGACGCAATTTCTGATCAGTCAGAAGTTACAGGCACAAGATGGCGCCGTGGAACCGGAGCAATGCTGAAAATGGATGAAGATGGTGGCAGGTGAGTATACCACCAAGGGCAAGGGTCATACATTTAAAAGCTCCACTCCAGTGCTAATTTATTGACTAGTAGAAATGAAACAAGTGCTCCAGAGGGGGCAGTCAAAGGCTCAAACCCCAAGCAAGTCACCAAGGTTATAAGTACGGTAAATAGGGCCAGGTAGTGTTTATTCATTGGGGTTCAGAACCTTTGGGTTAGGTCTTAGAGAACCGGTCCTCAGCGAAACATCTGAAGATGACCAGATACAGTACATGACATGGGTCATCCATCAGTGTATATATCAAATATTTAGTAACTAGTCTAATCTCCACAATGATCAGAGCCAATAGCAATTGTTTCTGACATTTGAAGGCTACTTTTTCACGAATGATAGTTCGTTAAGGGAGAAGCTTTAAAGGGAACCTGGCACCAGTTTTGGGGCCTATAAGCTGCAGCCACAACCACTGGGCTCTTATATACAGCATTCTAACATGCTGTATATAAGAGCCCAGGCCGCTGTGTAGAACGTAAAGACTTTATAATACTCACCTAGGAGGTCGCTCCAGTGCAGAACAGTCAGAAGGGTGGCGCCGTTCTCCGGTACCAGTGCCTCCTCTTTCGGCCATCTTGGTCTTCCTTCTTCTGAAGCCGGGGTGCATGATGCGTCCTACGTCATCAACACTCACCGGCATTGAGGTCCTGTACAGGCGCACTTAGATCTGCTCTGCTCAGGGCAGTTCAAAGTATTGCAGCGCGCCTGCGCAGGAACTCAATACCGGCCTGTGTGTATGATTTAGGACGCGTCATGCATACAGGCTTTAGAAGAAAGAAGACCTGGATGACCGAAAGAGGTGGCGCCGGTCCTGGAGACCGGCACCACCGAAGTGACTGTTGTGCACCGGAACGACCTCCTAGGTTAGTATTATAAAGTGCTTTTTACGTTCTACACAGCGGCCTGGGCTCTTATATACAGGATGTTAGAATCCTGTATACAAGAACCCAGTGGTGGTGGCCACTGCTTACAGGCCCCAAAACTGGTGACAGGTTCCCTTTAAGGTTTACGCAAAAGTCCTTGTTCTCGGCAGCACCTCGTGCAAAAAAACAAGATGTGCTGCTGAGAACGATATTCAGATCGATCATATAAATGATACAATCAGATTACCTGCTGTTCTGTGGCATGAAAGTGCAGTCAACCTGTCTCAGGCTATTAATGACAATAGATGGTCATTTAAAGGCTATGATCAGTCAATGTCAACCATGGATACCTAAATTGCTGCAATTCCCTGTACATGAGGTAAGTGACATCAATCACAAATAATTAGATGTGTTGTGTAGTTCTGATTAGCTATTACTACACCTACTACATATTGGGATAGGATCTTAGATATGGGAATAACCCTTTAATCACAAAGCCATAACACATTTACAATTCTAATACAAATGTGCTTATGTTTGGTATCTAAAAGTCCACTTCTAAAAAAGTCCACCAAGCATGAGCGAACACTTCAGAAATGAGGATTGATCTTCCGCTCTTACCTAGAATATTCTGCCACTCTTGATTCAACAACAGAAGAACCCTTAACGGCAAGCCGAAGGGTTCAAGAGCTCTCCTTTCTAATGGTCTTTATTGTGTTAGTGGGTAACAATGTGTGTTTTTGCTCTTACCCACTAACAGGCTTTGATGGCAGTAAAACTATCACCAGACTCCATAAAAGAAGTAAATTGGTCATCAGAGAAGCCTACAAGACAAGTTTGTTCTCAATGTGTACTGTTTGCATTCCAGTTTTTGGTCTAGATAAAGTGAAAGGCTTTATTAAAAGTGGAATATCCGTTAAAATGATATATGATGAGTGTTATACACAATGCTGTTCATTAAGTTATAGCTAGAGCAGGGATGTCAAATACAGAGGGACAAAATTAAACATTTAGACAGAATGAGCCCCACATAGCCCTCCATACAGAATAATGGGCCCCCCCAATAGCCCTCCATACAGAATAATGCCCCCCCAATAGCCCTCCATACAGAATGGGCCCCACCAATAGCCCTCCATACAGAATGGGCCCCCCAATAGCCCTCCATACAGAATAATGCCCCCCCAATAGCCCTCCATACAGAATAATGTGCCCCCCCCATAGCCCTCCATACAGAATAATGCCCCCCCATAGCCCTCCATACAGAGTAATGGGCCCCCAATAGCCCTCCATACAGAATGGGCCCCCCATATAGAATGGGCCCCCCCATAGCCCTCCATACAGAATAATGGGCCATGCATATACCGCCATACAGAATAAAAAGCCATGCATAGACCTCCATACAGAATAATGGGCCCCGCATAGCCACCTATACAGAACAATGGGCCCCACATAAAAAATAGGCCCCGCAAAACACTCCATGAAGAATAATGGGCCCCACATAGTCCCTCCATATAGCATTATGGGTTCCATATAGTTCTTCATATAGTTTAATAAATTCTCACCTCTCCTCTTTCCCACCCTGTTCCGGTCTCACCAGTGAGCGCTCTAAAGCTCTTCATCCTTCCGCATGGCTGATAAGTCAGTCGCAGAATGATGAGGGAGGGAGTGGGCTGTTTCTAGCATTACTTTCAACTGTATCAGGATCCTGGATGAGGATATAGTTGAAAGTGTGATGACCAGCGCGGGGGGGGGTGGGGGTTGTCAGACCGAATAAAAATTAACCTGTGGGTCAGATTTGCCTTGTGGGCTACAGTAAACCAACAATTTTAAAAAAAAATCTCATATTCCAAAAAGTTCGAACACAAAGTTCACTTGTTCAAGTTCTCAAAAAGGATTATTTGGCACCAATAAATACTGTGTAAGTTGTCATTTCAGGCCATCTGTGTGTAAAGCTTGCCCTAGGCTTACCTTCAATGTGACCAGTAATGAGCCCCCGAAGACAATCGCTTCCTCTACTATATGAAAATGACCTGATAGATGAAATCCACTGACTTCCAAAAATCGTTGTTTTGTTCCCTCACAGAATCCCGATGGGTAAAACCGGCCCAAACCCAACATTAGATGATCATAGTGTAGAAAAAAAGGAGTCCTCAATTTTTGCATTTATTCTATCAAAATCTTATAAGAGTTTCTAATCATCGTGGCTAATGGGGAAGGGGTGCAGAGTCAAAAGAGGGACTTGCATATTGATTGGCGAGGGTTTCAGGGGTGGCACCCCTACCGATCTGATATCAATGACTAGTGATGAGCACAAATGCTGACCACTGAGTAGTGGGATTCATGCGCGCGAATAGAGTACCAAGTATAATGGAAGTCAATGGAAAACTCGAGCATTTTTAAACTACGATGCTCGATGGAGTAAGGAGCACACTCGCTAATCATTATCAATGATCCGTCTAAAGAACAGGTCATCAATATAATTTCCAGACGACCCCTTTAAAAAGGGAACCTGTCAGCAGATTTGGGACCTATAAGCTGCGGCCACGGCCAGTGGGCTCTTATATACAGCATTCTAACATGCTGTATATAAGAGCCCATGCCGCTATGTAGAACATAAAAAGCACTTTATAATACTTACCTAAAACGGTCGCTACGGTGGAGTTGGGTCAGATGGGCGTCTCCGTTCTCTGGGGCCGGTGCCTCCTCTTTTGGCCATCTTCGTCGTCCTTCTGAAGCCTGAGTGCATGACGCGTCCTACGTCATACACACGCGCCGGTCCCACGCAGGCGCACTACAGTACTTTGATCTGCCTTGGGCAGGACCTCAATGCCAGCGAGTGTGGATGACTTAGGATGCGTCATGCAGCCCGGCTTCAGAAGAAGGACTACAAAGATAGCCGAAAGAGGTGGCGCCAGCACCAGAGAACAAAGATGCTCATCTGACCCAACTTCATGGCAGCGACCGTTTACGTGAATATTATAAAGTGATTTTTTACGTTCTACACAGCGACCTGGGCTCTTATATACAGTATGTTATAAGGTGGTGGCCGCAGCTTATAGGCCCCAAATCTGGTGACCGGTTCCCTTTAAAGTTCTGTTCCATTTAGTTAACTTCTAAACATATACGGTCTTTGATGGTCAAAATACCATAAAAAAAAAATGAAGTTATGGTCACGTTTTAGAGTCACACGATCCGGTTATTCGGAGTCATGAATGAGAAGTCCTGTAGGACAAGAAACGTAGTTCATACACTTTTGAAAAATCCTATAAAAAATGATTGCAAAATATATTTACATCCATGTTCAGCCTTACAAATATGTTGCATATTATAAAGGAGTAGTAAATCATGATTTGCATTTTTGGTTTTCTTAGTGGGCCTTGCATCAAACGGACTGGAAAATGAATGATGCAAGCTGACCCCGCTGCCCCGCTGCTCATTATTACTCTCAGCCAAGGCCCAAGAGGTTAGTAAATATTACGGTAGCCTTGGTAATTACCGGCACTTAGCAGAGGCTGCCTTCAAAGGACTGACAGCTCCTCGGTGCCCATCTTTACAATTGCATTTCAATACAGTACTTTTTTAACCAGTGAGCCGCGGCAAGGGAGGAGGAAAGGTTGTGGGTGATAAAGGGATACAATTCCATTGGCCTTAATTATTTATGGTACCAGCTGTTAGGGATGCGGGTCCATGATAATAAATCTTATCGTCCTGTAACCACGTTAGACTTCAAGTGTGTCCACGAGCATCCCTTAAATTCTCCTCCATTTTTCACTTTCTGACAAGACTCTCTAGAAGCTGCTGTTACCCACACTAATGTCTCACTAGGTTTTTCCTGGCAAACCCTTTGATTGCTGGAGAAATCTTCAGAGCAAAGATCTTTATACTATTCCTGTACATGGGCCACCTCACAGATACATCTCTCTAGTGCAAATTATCAGCAATTATGGAGAATTTGGGGTTTGCAGCCTTTTTTTGTTAATCGTTGGTCGTTTTCTCTTGGCTTAGTCTTAAAGTAAATCATGAGTAACAACTCAAAATGCATCTAAAGCGCTCATACAAAAATCAATGTCAATGGCTTCGTAGGTCAAGCTTTCCACGCTAGCAGCATTTTTGGCTCTCGATGCTAGAAAACAGCTGGAAAAGAAAAACACTACAAGGAAACACTGCAGAGGTGAAATCTGTTAACGATATACAAAGCAACTACTGGTGTTATGCTACAAAAGGCAACTAAACTAAAAAAAAAAGCCATAATTGACAAATGGGTTGGCCACTTTTTTATTGATGGCCTATCCCCACCTATTAGTAGTTTCAGATACCGGCTGGAAGTTCTCGAATGCCACCAGAACCCAGCAGCTCGGTCAAAACTATAGTGGTTATGACAGGGTACCACATGTTCCACCCCACCCACACCCAATTTATTTGAATAGGGGGATAGATCTGCAGTATCCAGCTGTGGCCACTATAGAAGTGATGGAGCTGCTGTGCTCCACCAGCATCCGAGAACTTCTGACCGCTGCCTGTAACCGTTGATCGATGAGGATAGGTCCTGTCGACCACTTCGAGGGCAGGGTCTTCTCCCCTCGTGTACCAGTCTGTGCCTCGTGTTCCTCATAATTATTGTACTTATTATCCACAGAAAAGAAAGAACCGGGCACTGCTACTCCTAACTCACATTGCTATTAAGCAGACTCCTGGTAAGCATGTATAGGGTGCACAGATCCAAGTAATGAAAACAGTAAAAAACAGTTCATGAACAACGTCCAAAGAAAAGAGCAGAAGAGGCAGCACTCACAGATACTTCAATGCGATTTCATGTGCGGATCAGATACAAGGTGAAGGGGGGAGGTGATGAGAGGCAAAACAACGCCGGACAACGGCAGGCCATTTTGCGCTACTGCGCTTCAACGGGTCCTAAGACCCGTTAAAGCGCAGTAGCGTGAAACGGCCTGCCGTTGTCCAGCGTTGTTTTGCCTCTTCTCCCCCCTTTACCTTGTAACTGATCCGCACATTAAATAAATCACTTTGAAGTATCGGTGAGTGCTGCCTCTTTTGCTCTTCCCTTTGCACTTTTTATTATGTATACCCTAGTGCCTATATAATCAGGGGTGGTCATATCATTGGTGCAGCCAGACAGGGGCCCAAGAGATTGGGGGGCCATTTCTACCTCCAAAGCAGGTGGAATTGTGCATTTTGATGAGCTCTTGGGCTGCAAAGGGCCCATATAATGTTCTTGGACAGGGGCTCTTTTCTGTATGTGTCTGCCAGTGCCTATAACAAATAGGCCTTCAAGAAAAAAAAAAGTTGACAACCGCCAAGTATTTTAGATTTCTAATACATCTACTCAATGACTAATAAGTCACTTATGTCATAATTGAGGTCTAGGTCATGTTCTCAGAAGAAAAAGAAAACTAGAAATGTGTGAAAAGTCGAACATAAAACTTATTTTTAGGTGGCAAAAGAAAAACAAAAATAGAAAAATTAAACTGGACAAGAAAAGTGAAATCAGATCTAAAAGTAGCAAAAAGAAGAAACAATTAGACCCATTCATGACTACTCAAGTGCAAAATAGTCTTATATCCACAGAGCAAAGAGTCAAGAGTAGACATCCAATATCTGGACTCTAACCATTAAAGGCCATTGATTCTTGAGTTTTGGATCCTACAACAGACCAGGCCCTCAGCATGAAATGTTGCACCTCTGACCCGTAATGTAGCAGACCATGGGGTGGAACAATACAAGCGTTTGTTCAATAGGCAATAAATTTATGACCAACGCGGTGCTGACGTACCATGCATTTGCCTTTCAGACCACAAAGCTTCACATCTCTTCTTTTGATTAGTACTAGGACGGCAGTAAAATGTTTAATTCATGCATGAAACACCATTTTCTTGTCTTCACCCGTCTAAAATGTTACAAGTGTTTAGAATCCATTCATTGCTTTAACTGCCAGGTGATTCATAAGAAGAGCACTTAAATTAGTTTACTAAACTTTAGATGTTTCACCAGGCTCGGCTGAAGGATGAGGTGCCAACCGCGGCTAAAAGTGAATTAAGGTCTTCTCTGCACTTCCGCAACAAGACGAGGATGTACAGAATATAAATCTGGGTGGTGGACAAGCACAAAAACAATAACTCTCAGGCACCAGAGTGCCTACAATAAATTACACTTGAAGTCTCGGGAGATGAGGTAAGGGATCTTTAATTTCTAAAAACGGCCAAAAAAAAACCCTCAAAGCCCAGCTACTTTTTCTGGAGTCATTTCTTAACCCTCTAAGAGTCTATTAAGTCAACAATGAAGGTTTAGAAGGTTTTCCACCCCTACTCGTCTTGTGGTACGTCATTGAAATTTGGCAGGTTATAACATTGAGACACAACTTTGTAATACCTCAGATTTTGAGGTTGGAAGGACTGCAGAACTCAATGTTAAACCCCTCCGCCTCAAGTCCAAAATTAGTCAAAATATGCCATAGAGCAAGCTGGTGGAAGGAGGACTGATTATTTAATCTTCTAAAGCAACTACCGGACAGCTCCATTTTTCTTATTGAAAACACATATGCTTGGTTGCAGTGATGTGTATAGGAGATCAGGAGAGATGATACTTGGCAAACTGCCATCTACCGTACGGTGTATGGCCAAATTTACATTTTCTTCACATATAGCCACAACTTCCTCAAAACAATCAGGTGAGGCCTTCCAACTCCTTAGAGACATCAATGAGTGCACAGCTTGTATGGAGCAAGCTGGGTAGCTGAGCTCACTTCATAAAGCCCAGATGCCGGCTGTGTAAAGACAGTCTGGATCCAGCTCCACTCATAGATTGGTCTCTTAAGCTGGTTTCACATCTCCGATATTTTGCCAGAAGCCGGATCCGGCACAAATGCAGTACAGTTACATTCATTTACAATGGAAGCGCTACACTATACAGACACATGCGGTTGTGTATGAGGCGTGTGTCTGTCGCGGGCGGAGGAGGGGACGCCGCGCTCTCCCACTGCTCGGGTCTGGCGGCTGCTGCAGCCTGCTGCTGCTGCTGCTCGGTGGCTCGAGCGATGGGCCGGATTCCGGGGACTCGAGCGGCGCTCCTCGCCCGTGAGTGAAAGGGGATTGAATTTGGGGATTGTTTATTGTCCGTGACGCCACCCACGGTTGTGGTGATCGTATGGACACCACCGCTGCTCTGTATGGGGATCCCGGGAGCGGTGACAGGGAGCAGCAAAGTTGTTGGTTCTCCCCTCCGTGGGTAGGGGGTAGTTGTCCCGGGGCCCAGTGATGAGGTGGGTGATGCAGGGCTTGGTGGGGTGCAGGGACGCGGGGGCAGCGCTGTGCCTCACGGCACTGTGGTACTCACTCAGCCTGAGACTATGACAGTTCTCGGTAAAACACACGGCTGGAAAGACGGTTCCCACGGACGGCTGCACTTGCTTTTCCCCAGTAGTTGACGGTGACTGTCCCTTTTCCTGCACCTAAGATGATGATGGTTGCGATGGGTTCCCACCGGTAACCCGCTCCCCGGCTTGGATATGGGCCGGAGGAGCCCTACTTTGCCCACAGGCGCTGGCCCTGAGAAACTGGTGCCCTGGCGGTGGCGGTGTCTCTCTCCAACGGTTGGACTGTTGCCTTCAATTGGGATTTGGTTGTTGTTAGACCCAGAGGTCCCCTTCACTAACGGATTTGGCAAATTCACGGCGACTCCTAGCCTTGCCGGGATCCGAAAGGCCCCTGCCACTGGTGCTGACTGCTCTTCGTATACTGCTCCGGTACCGCCGGGCCACCACCTGTCCGCGGTCCTTTCAGCAACTTCCAAACAGCCACCCCTGCAGACAGTCACCGCCGTCTGCTGACCTTGCTGTCTCAGTCCGGGGCACACACCCGGACCAGCTTCAGGCTTGCCTAACTGTTCCTTTTTCTGTCACTACTCTCACTTAGTCTTCCACTTTAACTCCTCTCTCAAGCTCCTCTACCACTTCACTTCCTTCTACTTCCTCCTCCCTAGCTTGACTGCCTGGTTTTCCCGCCTCCAGGGCTGTGAACTCCTCTGTGGGCGGAGCCAACCGCCTGGCCCACCCCCTGGTGTGGACATCAGCCCCTGGAGGAAGGCAACAAGGATTTTTGGTCAGCCTTGGTGTTCCTATCTGGGGTGTAGGGTGTGGTAGTGTTATGACCTGTGACCCCTGGCTTGCCCAGGGCGTCACATGTCCGCATGGTGTCGCGCTTACATTGTAAATGAATGTAACTACCGCATTTGTGCCAGATCCGGCTCCCGGCAAAATACTGGATATTTGAAACAAGCCTTACATGTAACGGTCAATCGTTAAAAGGTTTACAATAATGACGAGGAATCCTGCTCGGCACTGGCTGATACTAGATTGAGCATCGAGGTGCTTTGGTACGCTAGGCCAAGTATCATAGGTGCTCAGTTATGCAATTAGTGGCACATCAAACAAAGCGCAAACTCGCTTCACTGAATGATAAGGGCAGTCACGTCAATGAGAGCCACTTGCTGTCTCTGAATTGCTTTCATTAGGGGTAAAATTGTTTTCGGATGTAGTGTGACCAAAAAAAAAACAAACAAACTTCGGCCTCTCTACCCCTGGAAATGTTCTCTTTATGGATGGCTGTATGCGGATGGAGAGCCGAACTACCCAAACATTGACTTCCATAATACTCGTTACATCAGTTGAGCCCAACCGAGTTTCTGACCAACTCTACTTGCGTAAAGAGCACTCTATCATCATAGAATTCACTCATTACTAGTTTTCAACCTTGAAGCCTTCACTTTCCGTTGTCATCGGTCCTCAGCATGGTGCAATTAAGGATTACCAATGAAATACCATGGCAGCTACTGAAGGCCCTCCATGGCTAAGCCACCTGTCCCTCCACTACTCCCAGACCTCTCCTCTCTGCCAATCCCTTCACTGGCTTCCCATTGCCTAACGACTCCAGTTCAAAACACTAACCATGACATACAAAGCCATCCACAACCTGCCTCCTCCCTACATCTGCGACCTAGTATCCCGGTATCTACCTGCACGTAACCTTCGATCCTCACAAGATCTCCTCCTCTGCTCCCCTCCCATCTCCTCTTCCCACCATCGCATCCAAGATTTCTCCCGTGCCTCCCCCATACTCTGGAATGCTCTGCCACAACATATCAGACTCTCACCTACCTTGGCAAGCTTCAAAGACCCACCTCTTTCGACAAGCCTACAACCTGCTGTAACCCTCAGTCTGATAAAACCCCGAACTAATCAGCTCTACCCTAACCTACTGTATCCTCCCCTATTCCTTGGAGACTGTGAGCCCTCGCGGGCAGGGACCTCTATCCTCTTGTACCAGTCTGTTGTATTGTTTATGATTATTGTACTTGTCCCTATTATGAATACCCTTTTCACATGTAAAGCGCCATGGAATAAATATAATAATATTAATGTCTGGGCTTCATAGGAGATGATCAGTTTTACAATACACTGCAATACTTTTGCATTGCAGTGCATCGTATGGGCAATCAAGTGATTGCAGTTTCAAAATCACTCAAAAAGAATAAAAATGTAAAAACAAAAAAAAAATGCTAAATTCTATAATATATATTTATATTTATATAAAAGTGGCAGAATTGCTGCTTTTCTGTCAACCTGCCTCTCAGAAAATAGAATCAAAAGACGAGAATGATGTAGCAAACCCAAAATGATACAAAAAAAAAAAAAAAAAAAAAAAAAAAAAGACTATAGCTCATTACACAAAAGATCAAGCCCTGATAATGCAAAACAACCCACCAAAATATAATTGTATATATGTAATATAGTATTTAATATAGAATATATATCATGGATTTCAGAAAACTGATCTCAAAACATTTTATTTAAACTAGTAAAACACAAGCTGTATGAAGTTTGGATGACTTACTGACTCAGGGAACCAAGCTACCAGGTCACTTACTGCACGGTGGACGTCCTACATACAAAATAACAAAAAAACTAAATCAGAATTGCATTATAGGGTAAAATGGTGCCATTAGAAAACTATAACTTGAAGTTAAGGAACAGTTTTAATTTTCTGATGACCGTCGAATATATTCGATGAGACAACTACTCCTCGCAGCATTATGCTAGGATATCTGGTGGCCATTACTCATGGTCGCCACCTTCTCTTCTCAATATAAAATGTGCCGATTACAAGACAGTAAAGCATCTTACGAGGGCATTTTCCTTTTAGACTGTTCATATCCTAAAGATGGCGCTGGACAATCCCCTGTAAATCTATAGATAAAAACACAAGTGATGTTTAACCGCAGCGCGTAATCCAGATAAGCGAGTGGGATTTAATACAATACCTTATGGTGGGCTCTTGTCAGCAATCAGTCATCATACATATTTTATATTAAATTTATGCACGACGTACTCCCACGTAACATCTCAATCCAAGCCCACATTTTTTTCTGTGTCATCTCTCTTTGGTGTCATGATTTAAATGAGCCTGGGGAGCGTTCGCCATCTCCTAATCCAAGTACACTATTAGCCTCCAGGTCCCCCTGACATAAAACCAGGTCAGGCAAAAAGAAATAAAAATAAAAATTACATATATAACAAAAAATGTCCCCGAGAGAAGTCTCCTAACACAAGCGGCTGGAGGCTCCGGCACACATGCTAATTCCAGGCACAGACGGATGAGAAGGAGCCGGCAGTTTTGTGACCGTGTGCTCCCGTATTATCAGCTAATGGGAACACTCTAATCTGGTTTGACTGTGTAGGCCATACAGCGGCACAATTACGCGGGACCATGTGACATTTATTTGGTTAATTTGTTCTGACACCAATGTACCCAAGTAGGAACATAGATCTGAGCATCTATAATAGGGTAGCGTGCACAACAGAGGCAGAGGAAGCCTACCAAAATAATCAAGTAATGTGATCAAAAGGGAGATATGTACGCTTCTAACAATGGCCTGGAAAATCAGCTGTACATTTTCTACTTTATACTATATGACATACCATCACCCTAGGCATACTATTACCATAGTCAGATTTCTCAAAACGCTAAAGGCCCCCCCATAGACACGATCGCTGTCAGCTCGGCGATAGTTTGCCTGATCATTCGGTCACCAGCCTTCTGAGCCATCCCTTCCCTACATAGAAGCAATCATTCGGTCAGCAGCCTTCTGAGCCATCCCTTCCCTACATAGAAGCCATAATTCGGCCAGCAATCTTCTGAGCCATCCCTTCCCTACATAGAAGCCATAATTCGGTCAGCAATCTTCTGAGCCATCCCTTCCCTACATAGGAGCCATCATTCGGTCAGCAATCTTCTGAGCCATCCCTTCCCTACATAGGAGCAATCATTCGGTCAGCAGCCTTCTGAGCCATCCCTTCCCTACATAGGAGCCATCATTCGGTCAGCAATCTTCTGAGCCATCCCTTCCCTACATAGGAGCAATCATTCGGTCAGCAGCCTTCTGAGCCATCCCTTCCCTACATAGAAGCCATAATTCGGCCAGCAGCCTTCTGAGCCATCCCTTCCCTACATAGAAGCCATCATTCGGCCAGCAGCCTTCTGAGCCATCCCTTCCCTACATAGAAGCCATCATTCGGCCAGCAGCCTTCTGAGCCATCCCTTCCCTACATAGAAGCCATCATTCGGCCAGCAGCCTTCTGAGCCATCCCTTCCCTACATAGAAGCCATCATTCGGTCAGCAGCCTTCTGAGCCATCCCTTCCCTACATAGAAGCAATCATTCGGTCAGCAGCCTTCTGAGCCATCCCTTCCCTACATAGAAGCAATCATTCGGTCAGCAGCCTTCTGAGCCATCCCTTCCCTACATAGAAGCCATCATTCGGCCAGCAGCCTTCTGAGCCATCCCTTCCCTACATAGAAGCCATCATTCGGCCAGCAGCCTTCTGAGCCATCCCTTCCCTACATAGAAGCAATCATTCGGTCAGCAGCCTTCTGAGCCATCCCTTCCTTTACATAGAAGCAATCATTCGGTCAGCAGCCTTCTGAGCCATCCCTTCCCTACATAGAAGCAATCATTCGGTCAGCAATCTTCTGAGCCATCCCTTCCCTACATAGGAGCAATCATTCGGTCAGCAATCTTCTGAGCCATCCCTTCCCTACATAGGAGCAATCATTCGGTCAGCAGCCTTCTGAGCCATCCCTTCCCTACATAGGAGCCATCATTCGGTCAGCAATCTTCTGAGCCATCCCTTCCCTACATAGGAGCAATCATTCGGTCAGCAGCCTTCTGAGCCATCCCTTCCCTACATAGAAGCCATAATTCGGCCAGCAGCCTTCTGAGCCATCCCTTCCCTACATAGAAGCCATCATTCGGCCAGCAGCCTTCTGAGCCATCCCTTCCCTACATAGAAGCCATCATTCGGCCAGCAGCCTTCTGAGCCATCCCTTCCCTACATAGAAGCCATCATTCGGCCAGCAGGCTTCTGAGCCATCCCTTCCCTACAAAGAAGCCATCATTTGGCCCAGCAGCCTTCGAGCCGTCCCTTCCTTACATAGAAGCAATCATTCGCTCAGCAGCCTTCTGACCCGTCCATCCCCTACATCGGAGCCATCATTTGGCCAAGCCCTCTTGTATTCTCTACAAGAAAGCCACTACCAGATATCTCTGGAAGAACAAAAGGGCATACACAGACTGTAGGGCACACCAGTTAAAAAGGGATTGTCCACTACTAGGACAAGCCTTCTGATTCCAATTGTTTCCCCCACTTAAAATAAAAAAACCCTGTGCTCCCCTTCTGTTCTGGTGCCATTCTAGCACTGTCAGTAATCGCGGTTCGGGGCTCTCGTGACATCATACAAGCCCCGCGTCCAATCGCCGCCACCTTCTTTCTATTCCTTCAGACTAAATAAACAGGAAGTAAATGGCAACAACAGTGTAATTTCCTGCTCATTAATTCATTTGGTCCAAAAGTGGGGAGATTGAAGCCAGAGGTGATTGGACGCGGGGATTGCATGAGGTCACGTGAGCCCCAAACAAGTGGAAGCAGAAGGGATTGTCCTAATAGTGGATCAGCAAATTTGGCCAATTAATCCAATATTTGTGAGAGCCCTATGCAGTATCATTTATGGGGTGATGTGCTTTTTTGACAACATAAATTATCCAATCAGCTGACAATTTTCTGAATCACCGGGAGATTGAGGACAAGGATTTGTTCGATCGCCTAACATTTCATCCACTTGTATGAATACACAATTATTGAAGAAAATATGGCACATATAAAACATTTTTTTATTTATTTTATTTTTAAAAGACAAACTCAATATCACTGCTCCTTGAACTCCCCCCGTGCTGTGCCACTCCATTGCAGACACTAACATTTGACGCTTTTGGAGCACACCATGTGAAATCTCTGTTGAAAAGCCAAGTAGTTCTGTGAGCATAGTTTTCACTGGGGGGGTGTGCTTTCATTCCCCTTTCACAAAACCTTGCCTGTCACAGCCCAGCAGCTAGATCAACTGCCAAGCTGTAATTGACAGCACCTGAAAGGGAGGGAGGGAACCAGAGAAGGACTCTGAAAAAACGGCCAGTTGCACTACAGAGATTTCACATACTGCGCTCCAAAAGCATAAAATGTGTGAGTATCTCTGCAAATAAGGGGCACAGGACAAAAAAAACGGAAAAGACACAAAATTAGGGGAGCTCAGGGATTTTTACACGGTATTTAACTTAATTTTTGAGCAAGTAATAACAGGAGTTTTTTAATATTTGCAGTGAGCAAACAATGTGTGCCTGTATGGACAACATACAGTCCGGGCCAGAAATATTTGGACAGTGACACAAGTTTTGTTATTTTAGCTGTTTACAAAAACATGTTCAGAAATACAATTATATATATATAATATGGGCTGAAAGTGCACACTCCCAGCTGCAATATGAGAGTTTTCACATCCAAATCGGAGAAAGGGTTTAGGAATCATAGCTCTGTAATGCATAGCCTCCTCTTTTTCAAGGGACCAAAAGTAATTGGACAAGGGACTCTAAGGGCTGCAATTAACTCTGAAGGCGTCTCCCTCGTTAACCTGTAATCAATGAAGTAGTTAAAAGGTCTGGGGTTGATTACAGGTGTGTGGTTTTGCATTTGGAAGCTGTTGCTGTGACCAGACAACATGCGGTCTAAGGAACTCTCAATTGAGGTGAAGCAGAACATCCTGAGGCTGAAAAAAAAGAAAAAATCCATCAGAGAGATAGCAGACATGCTTGGAGTAGCAAAATCAACAGTCGGGTACATTCTGAGAAAAAAGGAATTGACTGGTGAGCTTGGGAACTCAAAAAGGCCTGGGCGTCCACGGATGACAACAGTGGTGGATGATCGCCGCATACTTTCTTTGGTGAAGAAGAACCCGTTCACAACATCAACTGAAGTCCAGAACACTCTCAGTGAAGTAGGTGTATCTGTCTCTAAGTCAACAGTAAAGAGAAGACTCCATGAAAGTAAATACAAAGGGTTCACATCTAGATGCAAACCATTCATCAATTCCAAAAATAGACAGGCCAGAGTTAAATTTGCTGAAAAACACCTCATGAAGCCAGCTCAGTTCTGGAAAAGTATTCTATGGACAGATGAGACAAAGATCAACCTGCACCAGAATGATGGGAAAAAAAAAAAGTTTGGAGAAGAAAGGGAACGGCACATGATCCAAGGCACACCACATCCTCTGTTAAACATGGTGGAGGCAACGTGATGGCATGGGCATGCATGGCTTTCAATGGCACTGGGTCACTTGTGTTTATTGATGACATAACAGCAGACAAGAGTAGCCGGATGAATTCTGAAGTGTACAGGGATATACTTTCAGCCCAGATTCAGCCAAATGCTGCAAAGTTGATCGGACGGCGCTTCGTAGTACAGATGGACAATGACCCCAAGCATACAGCCAAAGCTACCCAGGAGTTCATGAGTGCAAAAAAGTGGAACATTCTGCAATGGCCAAGTCAATCACCAGATCTTAACCCAATTGAGCATGCATTTCACTTGCTCAAATCCAGACTTAAGACGGAAAGACCCACAAACAAGCAAGACCTGAAGGCTGCGGCAGTAAAGGCCTGGCAAAGCATTAAGAAGGAGGAAACCCAGCGTTTGGTGATGTCCATGGGTTCCAGACTTAAGGCAGTGATTGCCTCCAAAGGATTCGCAACAAAATATTGAAAATAAAAAATTTTTTTTTGGGTTTGGTTTATTTGTCCAATTACTTTTGACCTCCTAAAATGTGGAGTGTTTGTAAAGAAATGTGTACAATTCCTACAATTTCTATCAGATATATTTGTTCAAACCTTCAAATTAAACGTTACAATCTGCACTTGAATTCTCTTGTAGAGGTTTCATTTCGAATCCAATGTGGTGGCATGCAGAGCCCAACTCGCGAAAATTGTGTCACTGTCCAAATATTTCTGGACCTAACTGTAGCTGGAGGAGATGGAGTAACCTCAAATGGGCCAGGTGGCGAAGCCTCTGCAACTGGCAGCTAGGTCTAGGTCCACCACCAAATGGTTATCTGTCACCACATACACCTCCTATGGATCCTACTTAACAATTATGACCCCAAAAGCCACAGGGTACAGCATTGCACACACCAACCTCATTTATTTCACTAGTGTGACTATACATGCCAATTCTATAGTAAGAGTTGCCTCCTGAAAAAAAAAAAAAGGAGTAGACCTCAGACTTCAGGAGGAGTCGGCAAATCTCCCCGGCACCACCGAAGCCTCCGAGAAACCGGCAACTCCAGAAGGTTTCCGGAACTAAGTGGTGGGATTCTTTATTAGTAGATAGTGCCATTGTCTCCTATTATGCTTTTGAAAGGGCATGGCCACCAGTAATAAATTCTGGCTTTAAGAGTTGTAATAAAAGTTGTCAAGCTTGACGCATGTCCATAAGGACAGAAGAACGGAACAATGCAGAATTAAGACACAAGATGCTTCAACATTGTTAGATTAGGGGGACTACAAGTATTTACTGACGTAACAGATGGGTGCACGTTAACATTCTTGATTGAAATATTGTTGACGGAGGTTCCTCCAAGAAGAATCCCACCATTCGCCTTCTACTGAAATAGAGCAGGCTCATCAGCTGTACATTTCAGCACCCTTATTTATAGTCTAGCAACGTTAATTAGAAAAAGAAACAGCAGGACATGGTGTAAACTAACTAAATCAGGAGGTGCAAGAGCTCGGCGCCGTTATGCAGTCAAAACGATGACTGCTCTCCACAGCGTAGAAGAAGATGGAGATGTATGACAAGCAGGGCTCCAGCCAAAGGCAGTACAGCGCGGAAGGAACAGGGTTAAAACAAATGTGGTCTTTAGCGATTCTTTAATCTCGAGAAGATGAGCAGGAGGGTTCGCTAAATTGTAACGCAGCTGAAATGGAAAGCGAAGGAGGAGGGAAAAGGACAGAGAGAAGCAGTCATCAGACTAGAGAAGAGATAACCGTTAAAAGCAGAACGAGAGAAAATGAAAAAGTGATGGAGGAGCTGAAGAGAAAGGGATGGCAGCTAGAAAACGACAGACAGAGCGCCAGATGACCGAGATAGAGGGTACGTGCCAGATGAGCTATAAGCAACAATTTATTGTCCAACATGCCCATGGTAACAACAGAATCCTCTGCGCCGGCTCAGCTGGCAAGTCCCAGTGATGAGTAGATACACGACATGGTGAAGCAGATGGGGAAATTGCTTAGTAAGGGCGATTGATTACTTGTTCAGTAATCATAAAACCATTGTTTTATCCGGTTAAAGGAAGAAGCCATGTCTAATCTATCTACATGTATTCTAGCTCATACGACTCTTGGCAGAGGCAACCATGTACCTCATTTCTGCTTGGTTAACAGAACAAATGGCTTTTTGTTTTACCCTGAACTTCTAAATTTGACAGTCACTGATGAAGCACTTGGCAGATCTCCCTTGCCGGCATAGTGGACAGCAAGTGCCAACCTATCAATGATATTCAGCACCAGGCCACCACTGCGGAGAGAACTGCAGACCAGGCCAAGTACGTAGCAAAAGTTTAGAAGCTCGGCCAAGCTTCCAAAAAATACTTTAGGCTATGTTTCTATAGGATGGATCCTCTCCAAAATCTTCCTTTAACAACCATATCAAAAATGCTTCGAAAACTTCTCCAAGAAATCCCTACGGTTGCTCATATGGAAAGTTTGAAAAACTGGTGGGGGAAGTACATCAAAGCAGATCCTGAGGAATTTGCTCCCGATCTAGTAGGTCAAACCAAAAGGCTACAAAAATAAAAATGAGAAAAAAAAAAACACTTTCAAAACTCTTCAAAAACAAAACATTATATGCACACAGTTTTTCTACAAACTTTAGAAGTAGAGAGTCTTCAAAAAGCAATTTTTTTTTCAATTTCAGCGCTGGAGTGATGCTTTAAGTTAAGGCCGGTTTCACACATCCGGCATTTCGCCGGTTTGGCAGATGCGGCGCACGCCAGTACAGTGTATACAGTACACTAGCAGCGCAACAAGCGCCAGTCACATGCTGTCATATGACATATGATCCGGAAGTTGCCGCATTGCCACTGTACCATACTGTACTGGCGTGCGCTGCATCCGTCAAACCAGTGAAAAGCCGGATATGTGAAACTAGCCTTAGTTCCCTGTCCCCGGTCCCATACCCACCCTTCGATGGCATGAACTTTTTCGGCAATATCTCGGCCCTTGGTGCCATCTTGTGCCTGTAACTTCTGATTGGCTGGAAGTGAGAATTTACATCACAAGTGCTCAATGCAAGCCCATGAGAGCCTGAACGAGGCTCTCAGCCTTACACTGAAGCACGATTTCCGGTGTGCCCCATGAAACACTGCAGCTGATGACAGTACACAGTGCCAAAGACCGACCAGAGCACTGGTGATGGAAGGTGAAGCTGCCAAAGGGTGACTATAAAGGCCTGTTTCACGTCTGTTTAAAAAATGCACTTGTTGCACGATCCGTTTTTTCTATCCTTGCGTACATGTGGCCACCAGTGTACGGCAATCGGTGTGTGGCCATCCAGGTTTTTCCAGTATGGTTAAAAAGGAAGAATTAAATTACAAAGATTCTCCTATATTTTGAAATATTTAACACTGATGGAACACAAATGTTATCTGTGTGCTGGGCGGGTTTGTCACAGACCCATTGACTTGTATGGGTACCGTACGGTCAGCTAAAAACGGACATGTGGACAACATAGGAGATAAATGGACTCTTACTTAATTTTGACCATGTTTGCCAATAAATTGTCGTACTCCAGATTCCAGTGTTAAAAACTGACGTAGTAGTGCTTGCTCATCTCTATAAAAATACAGGTAGACAAAGTTAAAGGGAACCTGTCAGGTCCAATATGCACCCAGATCCACAAGCAAGTCTGGATGCATATTGCTAATCCTTGCCTAAGCATCCTCTGGCATAAACAGATCTTTAGAAAAAGTATTTCTAAAGATCGTATATTATATGCTAATGGGGACAGGGACTAGTCGCAAGAGTGTTATTTCCCTTGGCTAGTTGGCCCACATAGCATGTTAGCACGCCCCTGTGGACATACTAACATGCTAATGAAT